>NC_079164.1:45513918-45711418 GCF_947568905.1 Ostrea edulis
TTTTGTTAAAGAAGCTATTTTTAGGAATCGAGGAAAGACGGTATATTTGAAGGAGAACATAAAGTTGTCGATTTTAAGGCAGAAGAAGAGCTATTTGTCTGTCCAGAGAGAGTGAAAATTTATCACAATTTAATTCTAAGTAGTCTGGAAAGTAGGCAGTGGTCCGTCGAGCGAACTGAGGACAGTAAATCTGAAAGCTCCTTCATCTGAAGTTCATAAACATTTGTTTGTCTAGAAACAATTATTTGTAATTAACACTAACAAAAAAATAGAAAGTTCCGATTTGAAAGGGAAAATCAGTAAATTACATTGTTTATCACATACATGTATATTTTGATAATGGTTCTTTTTCTTCCGATTTTTTCACCTGTATGTTACCTATAGAGCAACTGCTGAACTTGTGCGCGTCCTTATATCTGATTTTGTGTATCAGCCGTGTTTTGACAGCTAGCATTCTCAGGGACATTGTATTTCACACATTTAGAAGATTAAGTTTAAAAGGGTGCAAGGGTGTTGTATCCCCCGAAATTCTGCTCAACTGGGCACGATTCCGCTGTCATCGTTGTTTTTTTTTTTTTACTTGTACATGTACACATGTACCAATAGGCGTACGTGTAGATACTGGAAATTTATGCTGGGTTTGATGATTATTTGAATTTTTTACACACTATGCGTTTCAAAATTGCGAATTTAAAACAAGCCGGGTTTTGTTTATGTTTTTTAAACAGTTTATTTATGTTTTGTTAACAAAATATCAATTCAAATAAATATGTTCCAATTACTTATGACTATCAATTATCATTCATAGTGTTAAAATATCTAACAGGTGTAGTGCGGTTGATTTTTTTTAAAGCGGTCGTTATGAAAAGAACTTGAGATGTTGAATGAGCCGTGAACTTAGAGCTTGATGCAAAATAACCCCCTCCTCGCTAAACACACAATATTACTTGGTTTTATTTCATATTCAAGGTAATATACATTAGCATAAGAGAGCTACTGAAGCATGATATCACTACCTCATATTACATTTAGCTAATTCCCTGTATAATTTATATATTAAACATTAGGTGACAATATAAATTTTAGAATCATTGGCTGAGAAAATTCATATAGATATCAAATAATGAATTCAATGCCGTATATATATTAGGTTTTTTTTTTATTTTAGCTGTGATGACATGAAAAAACAAATAAAATAAAAAAAAAAAAGACGTACGACCGTGGATTAAAGAGTTTTTATGGTACAAAACCGATCAACGACAGGGACAGGTAACTAATAGTCATCCCGTGATGAGAACGCGGTTTTCCCCGAGTTACCTATAGATTTTTCCCATCGCGAGAACGCGGAAAACAAGAAATCCGCGTTGTCCATAATGTAGGTATATACTGAGCATTGAAATCCTTCAATATTATTATCAACATAATGTAATTATGTTGTAGGTATCAAAATTTCGTTCTGTCTAAATCGTTTCTAAATTTACAACATTTCTATCAGGTTTTCCGTTTATCGTGAAGATCGTTTATCGTGTTTTGCGTTTATCAGGTCTATCGTGAAGATCGTTTATCAGGTTTTGCGTTTATCAGGTTTATCGTGTATCCTATCGTATCGTGCGTGTATCCTATCGTATCGTGCGTGTATCCTATCCTATTGTGCGTGTATCGTGTCCTATCGTTTATCATGTCAAGAATAACGTTGCGGGTACTGTAACCAAGAAGAATTGTTTTCAACACATCACCCTGTCTTCATTTTTTCTTAATCATCTCCCCTTCAAAGAGTGCATGATCCTTCATTTAAACACACCTGACAGTCTGATGCTTTGTGGTAAGTTTGGTCAAAATTGGCTCATTGGTTTTCGAGAGGAAGTATAAAATGTTAAAAGTTTACAAACAACTATGTACAAACTTCAATCAGAAAAGATCCCTGTGAGCTAAAAATCTTAATTGCTTCGAATGTGTTGCATTCTGTGGCTTCAAACTTGAATGTGACCTAGCACTCTAATGGTTGTTGTACCTCAGCTGTGATGAATATTCTACATAGCTTCCGATAATTTTAAATTTGAAATAATTTTTTTTGCCCTTTATGATAAATTGTTTTCATTTACATGACAGTCCAGACAAAGTGATTGCTAGTTTCCATTGATGAGGAATGAAATAAAACAATCAACTGAGAATTGAATATAAAGAAAGTCCTTTACCTATCACATGAACCAGCAACCAGAATAATTTCAACGAGGTATGCTACAAATGTAAACATCACAGCATACAATGTTCCCTTGGGTATCGCTTTACTAGGATCCTTAAGTTCTCCTGTCAATAAAAAATACATCTCTTTAATTTCCTACTTCATCATACCAACACAGGTCAGTGTTAAAAGAGGCCCATGGTCCTGAACAGTCACCTGAGCATCATAAACAAACACCTTACATACATGGAAAGTATCGCATGATGAGTGCAGCTTTCAAACCAACCAAGAGAACAGAATAGGTTTCATATTTCGTAATCAATCATCACAGACCTGATCACAAGCCACCTTACTGCTAATAGCGAGTCTCTTACTTTATCACAAAGTAGTCGCTTAGATGCAGACTGGGAGGGGAAGACAAAGATGAAAGCATAGACAGACAGACACGGTGATTCTGATATACCTTTATAAAGCTTGTTTGTAGGAGCTTTTAAGACTGATTCTATATAAGTATCAAAATTCAGTGGCCACGATATGTCACAGATTTTTTGTTTGCAGGAGCTTTTAATAAGAATGTCATTTGTTTGATACACGTTCAGAAATAAAGGAGAAGATTTTTAAAAATCCAATGGTTTTTATTAAGTAAATGATCCGTACAGCCTTATCTGGGGCCTGGAATCTTGACATTTAAGTTTCTTGTATCTGTGCTAGATGTTCAGTATAGGTATATGGTATCCGGGACATGAAAAGAATTCTAAAGGAATATTTCATATTCACAGTATAAAATACAGAACCCTATCCTAAGCATCAAAGTCCCAGACTTGAGTTCAGAAATGTAACAGAACTAGTCAAGACTTCACTCTTCATTATTATTTACCAACTTAAGATTGTTCAATGTCTAAAAGTCAAGAGGATTCTAAAAGACACAATACATCTTCATTATATAAGTCATAAATCTCCCACTGTAGCAGCATAATCCCTTACCCTGTCTAAAAAATAACAGTAATGTGAGCCTAGATAATAATAGCAACGTGAGCCTAGATAATAACAGTAATGCGAGTCTAGATAATAGCAGTACTGTAATGTGAGTCTAGATAATAACAGTAATGTGAGTCTAGATAATAGCAGTACTGTAATGTGAGTCTAGATAATAGCAGTAATGTGAGTCTAGATAATAACAGTAATGTGAGCCTAGATAAAAACAGTAATGTGAGCCTAGATAATAGCAGTAATGTGAGTCTAGATAATAACAGTAATGTGAGTCTAGATAATAGCAGTAATGTGAGCCTATATAATAACAGTAATGTAAGTCTAGATAATAATAGTAATGTGAGTCTAGATAATAGCAGTAATGTGAGTCTAGATAATAATAGTAATGTGAGTCTATATAATAGCAGTACTGTAATGTGAGTCTCGATAATAACAGTAATGTGAGTCTCGATAATAACAGCAATGTGAGTCTAGATAATAACAGTAATGTGTGAGTCTAGATAATAGCAGTAATGTGAGTCTAGATAATAACAGTAATGTGAGTCTAGATAATAACAGTAATGTGAGCCTAAATAATAGCAGTAATGTGTGAGTCTAGATAATAACAGTAATGTGAGTCTAGATAATAACAGTAATGTGTGAGTCTAGATAATAGCAGTAATGTGAGTCTAGATAATAACAGTAATGTGAGTCTAGATAATAACAGTAATGTGTGAGTCTAGATAATAGCAGTAATGTGAGTCTAGATAATAACA
This sequence comes from Ostrea edulis, assembly GCF_947568905.1. Classification (NCBI taxonomy): domain Eukaryota; kingdom Metazoa; phylum Mollusca; class Bivalvia; order Ostreida; family Ostreidae; genus Ostrea; species Ostrea edulis. The sequence goes on from NC_079164.1 coordinate 45,517,846, forward strand.
GTAATGTGAGCCTATATAATAACAGTAATGTAAGTCTAGATAATAATAGTAATGTGAGTCTAGATAATAGTAGTAATGTGAGTCTAGATAATAATAGTAATGCGAGTCTAGATAATAGCAGTAATGTGAGTCTAGATAATAACAGTAATGTGAGTCTAGATAATAACAGTAATGTGAGCCTAGATAATAACAGTAATGTGAGTCTAGATAATAACAGTAATGTGAGTCTAGATAATAGCAGTAATGTGAGTCTAGATAATAGCAGTAATGTGAGTCTAGATAATAGCAGTAATGTGAGCCTATATAATAACAGTAATGTAAGTCTAGATAATAATAGTAATGTGAGTCTAGATAATAGCAGTAATGTGAGTCTAGATAATAATAGTAATGCGAGTCTATATAATAGCAGTACTGTAATGTGAGTCTCGATAATAGCAGTAACGTGAGTCTAGATAATAGCAGTAATGTGTGAGTCTAGATAATAGCAGTAATGTGAGTCTAGATAATAACAGTAATGTGTGAGTCTAGATAATAGCAGTAATGTGAGTCTAGATAATAGCAGTAATGTGAGTCTAGATAATAACAGTAATGTGTGAGTCTAGATAATAACAGTAATGTGAGTCTAGATAATAGCAGTAATGTGAGTCTAGATAATAACAGTAATGTGTGAGTCTAGATAATAACAGTAATGTGAGTCTAGATAATAGCAGTAATGTGAGTCTAGATAATAACAGTAATGTGTGAGTCTAGATAATAACAGTAATGTGTGAGTCTAGATAATAGCAGTAATGTGAGTCTAGATAATAGCAGTAATGTGAGTCTAGATAATAACAGTAATGTGTGAGTCTAGATAATAACAGTAATGTGAGTCTAGATAATAGCAGTAATGTGAGTCTAGATAATAACAGTAATGTGAGTCTAGATAATAATAGTAATGCGAGTCTATATAATAGCAGTACTGTAATGTGAGTCTCGATAATAACAGTAATGTGAGTCTAGATAATAGCAGTAATGTGCGTCTAGATAATAACAGTAATGTGAGTCTAGATAATAACAGTAATGTGTGAGTCTAGATAATAGCAGTAATGTGTGAGTCTAGATAATAGCAGTAATGTGTGAGTCTAGATAATAGCAGTAATGTGCGAGTCTAGATAATAGCAGTAATGTGAGTCTCGATAATAACAGTAATGTGAGTCTAGATAATAATAGCAATGTGAGTCTAGATAATAGCAGTAATGTGTGAGTCTAGATAATAGCAGTAATGTGTGAGTCTAGATAATAGCAGTAATGTAATGTGAGTCTAGATAATAGCAGTACTGTAATGTGAGTCTAGATAATAACAGTAATGTGAGTCTAGATAATAACAGTACTGTAATGTGAGTCTAGATAATAACAGTAATGTGAGTCTAGATAATAGCAGTACTGTAATGTGAGTCTAGATAATAGCAGTAATGTGAGTCTAGATAATAACAGTAATGTGAGTCTAGATAATAGCAGTAATGTGAGTCTAGATAATAGCAGTAATGTGAGTCTAGATAATAACAGTAATGTGAGTCTAGATAATAACAGTAATGTGTGAGTCTAGATAATAGCAGTAATGTAATGTGAGTCTAGATAATAGCAGTAATGTGTGAGTCTAGATAATAGCAGTAATGTGAGTCTCGATAATAACAGTAATGCGAGTCTAGATAATAGCAGTAATGTGTGAGTCTAGATAATAGAAGTAATGTAATGTGAGTCTAGATAATAGCAGTAATGTCAGTCTAGATAATAGCAGTAATGTGAGTCTAGATAATAACAGTAATGCGAGTCTAGATAATAGCAGTACTGTAATGTGAGTCTAGATAATAGCAGTACTGTAATGTGAGTCTAGATAATAACAGTACTGTAATGTGAGTCTAGATAATAACAGTAATGTGAGTCTAGATAATAGCAGTACTGTAATGTGAGTCTAGATAATAGCAGTAATGTGAGTCTAGATAATAACAGTAATGTGAGTCTAGATAATAACAGTAATGCGAGTCTAGATAATAACAGTAATGCGAGTCTAGATAATAGCAGTAATGTGTGAGTCTAGATAATAGCAGTAATGTGAGTCTAGATAATAACAGTAATGTGAGTCTAGATAATAACAGTAATGTGTGAGTCTAGATAATAGCAGTAATGTGTGAGTCTAGATAATAACAGTAATGTGAGTCTCGATAATAACAGCAATGTGAGTCTAGATAATAACAGTAATGTGTGAGTCTAGATAATAACAGTAATGTGAGTCTCGATAATAACAGTAATGTGAGTCTAGATAATAACAGTAATGTGTGAGTCTAGATAATAGCAGTAATGTGTGAGTCTAGATAATAACAGTAATGTGAGTCTAGATAATAACAGTAATGTGTGAGTCTAGATAATAACAGTAATGTGTGAGTCTAGATAATAACAGTAATGTGAGTCTCGATAATAACAGCAATGTGAGTCTAGATAATAACAGTAATGTGTGAGTCTAGATAATAGCAGTAATGTGAGTCTAGATAATAGCAGTAATGTGTGAGTCTAGATAATAGCAGTAATGTGAGTCTAGATAATAGCAGTAATGTGAGTCTAGATAATAACAGTAATGTGAGTCTAGATAATAATAGTAATGCGAGTCTATATAATAGCAGTACTGTAATGTGAGTCTCGATAATAACAGTAATGTGAGTCTAGATAATAACAGTAATGTGAGTCTAGATAATAGCAGTAATGTGAGTCTAGATAATAGCAGTAATGCAAGTCTAGATAATAATAGTAATGTGAGTCTAGATAATAACAGTAATGTGTGAGTCTAGATAATAGCAGTAATGTGAGTCTAGATAATAGCAGTAATGTGAGTCTAGATAATAACAGTAATGTGAGTCTAGATAATAGCAGTAATGTGAGTCTAGATAATAGCAGTAATGTGAGTCTAGATAATAGCAGTAATGTGAGTCTAGATAATAGCAGTAATGTGAGTCTAGATAATAACAGTAATGTGAGTCTAGATAATAGCAGTAATGTGAGTCTAGATAATAGCAGTAATGTGAGTCTAGATAATAACAGTAATGTGAGTCTAGATAATAGCAGTAATGTGTGAGTCTAGATAATAGCAGTAATGTGAGTCTAGATAATAGCAGTAATGCGAGTCTAGATAATAGCAGTAATGTGAGTCTCGATAATAACAGTAATGTGAGTCTAGATAATAGCAGTAATGTGTGAGTCTAGATAATAGCAGTAATGTGAGTCTAGATAATAGCAGTAATGTGAGTCTAGATAATAACAGTAATGTGAGTCTAGATAATAATAGTAATGCGAGTCTATATAATAGCAGTACTGTAATGTGAGTCTCGATAATAACAGTAATGTGAGTCTAGATAATAGCAGTAATGTGTGAGTCTAGATAATAACAGTAATGTGAGTCTATAAAATAGCAGTAATGTGAGCCTAGATAATAACAGTAATGCGAGTCTAGATAATAGCAGTAATGTGTGAGTCTAGATAATAACAGTAATGTGAGTCTATAAAATAGCAGTAATGTGAGCCTAGATAATAACAGTAATGTGAGTCTAGATAATAACAGTAATGTGTGAGTCTAGATAATAGCAGTAATGTGAGTCTAGATAATAGCAGTAATGTGAGTCTAGATAATAGCAGTAATGTGTGAGTCTAGATAATAACAGTAATGTGTGAGTCTAGATAATAACAGTAATGTGTGAGTCTAGATAATAACAGTAATGTGAGTCTAGATAATAACAGTAATGTGAGTCTAGATAATAACAGTAATGTGTGAGTCTAGATAATAATAGTAATGTGAGTCTAGATAATAACAGTAATGTGAGTCTAGATAATAATAGTAATGCGAGTCTGCATGAAGTGGAGATATACCGCTACTGACCTGACATGTTTGCACCATTAAGTATTCCTGTAACGCTGCTGAACAGAATGGCAAACACACTGGCAAAGGTCATCATGTCCTTGGTGTTGTAGTCCTTCTCATAATGTGCTGCAAAATTTCCAAGTTCTTTGCATCACTTAAATCAAACACTACACATGTATCACTAGCAAGAATATGGTTCAATATTATTATTGAACTTTAATTCAAGGTAATTGTTTTTAGCAATGAGGTAACAAAATTCTTCAGGCTGACTATGTAAGTTGTAAACTTTATTTCTAACAGTTATTATTTTCTTGCAACTGAGTTGTGGTGGGGATAGTTATGGACCGGTAGTCACTTAGCGGTAATATGTCAATTTACTGGGGTCCATGAAAAAAATTCATATTGGGAGGGGCATAAGTTTAGTAAGGCTGACTAGCTGAGCACAATATATATTTTTTCACAGACCCTGTATTTTCCTTGCAAGTGACCAATTAAAATTTATCTTTAGGATGTTCTGAGACAAACCACCATCAGTAGGTCATGTAGCTGCAGAACTGTAGCTCTCTGAAAAAATATTTTGACATAACAGAGAGCTACAGATCCATCCCTTATAAAAACCTTCGATTTACGGCGCACAAAAAGCTACGCACGGTTGAAACCTTATATCGTTGTATTCTTGAGTTGCTGGATTCCTGTTGGTCCTCGATAGGTCACGTAAGGTCATGCATTTTAATGAGTTATGCGAAAATATCGGCGTTGTGTCCCACGGGAGGTAAACGGAGAGTGACCGACCGTGGGTTTCTGACAATGAGTGGGGATATGGGTTTTAGGTCATGTGGTGTGGGAATATAGATTTTAGGTTATGTGGAGTGGGGATACTGATTTTAGATTATGTGGAGTGGGGATATGGATTTTAGGTCACGTGGAGAGGGGATATGGATTTTAGGTCATGTGGAGCTGGGATATGGATTTTAGGTCTTGTGAAGTGGGGGTATGGATTTTATATCCCATCAATAGGTTATACATACAGGTTTGTGGGATATGGACTTTATTTACTGTCAGTAAGGTCATGCAGAGGGGATAAGGACTTAAGTAGGTCACATCACATGGAGGGGGCATGTAGACAGCATAATATGGAATCATACAGTACATTGTATTCCTCTTGTACAGAGAGAATGCACAATTCTGAACAGATGATTTAAGTATCTTGCCTATTTATACATTTGTACATTCGTGTTTTTGATATGGGATCTAAGGACGAAGAACCTACTTGAAATTCTTTCAGTTTTGCACAGTAACTTAAAAGCTTATAGCGTGCACCCCTATAATTGGGTTAATTTCCTTGGAAAAAAGCATGATGCACCCACAAAATTTTCTCAGAAAAAAGCATGACTTATGTTTATTACGCATAAAAAAGATAATGAAATAAATTAAAAATTCATAAACACAAATATTGAATTTAGAGTCTTATATTGCATGTTGATGTACTTTTCATGCTAGTGTACTTGAGTATGAATAAACCCAAGCCTGTCTGTTGTAACAGATTCACATTGTTATAGCTCTATGTACAATCAATACGATGTCTTTAATTCAAACAGCTATCCAGATAAACAGTCGTTATTGGCAGCCTTTCATCTTGTGAACTCCACTATCCGTGTGAACTGAGGTGTGACTGATGACCTATAGGTACACTTGTACCCTGTCAGTCCATTTTTTTTTTTTTTTTTTTTACAGAGTACTCAACTATCGCTCGATGAAAGCCTTAAAGTATTCGACTAGGCTATCTGAGTAAAATTGACATCCCTAATTTCTAGTAATATACATGTACTTACAAAATGTATTGTCTTTAAAGATATTTCTAGTAATATACTTATAAAACGTATTGTCTTTGAAGGTATTTCTAGTAATATACTTACAAAATGTATTGTCTTTGAAGGTCCCTGCATTAAGTCCAGTGTATGGAGCACTGGTCTGTGTAACATAGCCACTCTCATTAGCATGAAAGCAGTACAGGGAAATATTTCTTTTCTCGTGAATACGTTTGGCCTGTTCTGCATAATCCACATCTTGAATGGAATTTTTGGCAAATACACTTACAAACACAGAAAGAAGGCATATCACAACGACCTGAAAAACAAGAGGTTCAGAGGTCACATCGCTCAAGTGAATCATCCAAATCAAACTTTTTATAATTCCATTATAGCCCAAGTACAGGCCCCAGAGAAATAAATTAGAATTATTGTTTGCACATTCATTGAACAAACTGGGTCTTTGAGAAGGTTTTTTAGAAAATCTTTCCACAATTTCTTGTTTAAGACTTTAACCCACACTGTGGTCTACCTGACCCTGATGTCAGGTTTTGAACAGAGTTATATATCATACATGTATCTACCTATAATTGCATGTTCATGTGATTTAATTAAATTTGATTCATTTCAATTTGACAATTTGCATTGTTGAGCAGATATTGCAGGGTTTCCCTATGCAGGGATTTTTTAGGGTCTGTAGGGGGCCGAAATAAGGCCCCATTCCTAACGCTAAAAAGCAGGGATTTTTCCCAATTTTTGCTTTGACATTCCCAAACAATGAAAACAAATCAAGCAGGGTAGCCAAATCGTTCATAAATCTTCTTCACAGGCTCACAGCTTACAATTTTGGCCTCTGCTTATTTGAATTAGGTAAGCTTTGACCAAATTGAAAGTCAGAAGGAGCCCAATTATACCTTAAAGCCCTCTGAATTGGGTTTTTTCCCTATTTCTTTGTATGAAACATTTTTCCCAAATTCAAGCAAATGTCGCTATTTTTCCCAATTGGAAAGGCCCTGGCCCATGAAATCAAGACCTTTAAAAAACCTGCTATGTATTCTGTTGTAAGAGTTTCTGTAAATCTACAGAACACCCTGGAATGTCTGCATATTGATTCTATAAAGTATTTAATATCTGAATCTTCATTATATAGACAAGCTTTCATACAAGTTTTAGTTTTTCTGGTTCTTATTTTCAGTTACATTGTATATGCCCTTGGAAAGGGGCATGGTGTTTCATTTGTAATGAACAAATAAATTCCCTTTATTCAGAGATACTTTGTGCCAAATAGTTTGGTTGAAATTGACCCACTAGTTATTGAAGAGAAGTCAAAACTTGGAAGATTTACAGAAGAGTCAAGACAAATGATGGAAAAATTCATTGTCAGAAAAGCTTATCTGATGTTTCAGTTCAACTGAGAAATGCAAACCTGCATCATCAATACAAGCATTGATATAAAGCATGTATCACAGCATCACACTGAAATTGTCTTAAGCCATGCACGTGCACACATGGGCGTGACAATGTGTCAGTTTCTCGTTCTTCTCTATGGAACTACTGTTACCTTCTGATCACACTAATCGGCACATAAGTATAGAAAGTTTGGGTAAATTGTTGTATCCAAGTCCATCCGTCCGTCACACTTTCTTATCATTGGAACTCAAAATTCAGTTTAAGAAATATAGCTTTTTTTTGGCACACAATTTGGCATATCATGAAGATTTGAATTTTCATTCAGGTCAGGGAAAAAGGGGGCCCCCTTAAGGCTCTAATTCCTATGAAACCTTGTCCTTGGAACTCCTTATATACATGTACACATGTATAACATTTCCTGTTTACAAATGATTTTTTTCCTCGTTTTCATTTCTAATATGATAGGATTACTGGTATTCAGTGAAAACATCAGATAATACATATATGTTCTCATATTTGTAACAGTATTCAGTGAAAACATTAAATACATGTATGAGCTTGTAATTGTAATGATATTAAGTGAAAATATTGAATACATGAACGTTCTTCAATTTTGTAATTGTAAAGATTTTAAGTGAAAACATTTAATACATGTACAAGTTCATATTTGTAACAGTATTCAGTGACAACATTTGATACATGTACGAGCTCATATTTGTAACAGTATTCAGTGACAACATTTGATACATGTACGAGCTCATATTCGTAACAGTATTCAGTAATTCACAGATTGCATAACATCAAAAGTGACATAAAGCTCTATCTACATACACTACTGTCTCAAAGGTCATCATGTAAATCACAAGAAAATTAATCCTGAAATGGATATAGTCTTCCAAATATTGGAAACATTCATAAAGTACAATGTACGTGCAAGCCTATATAATTCTTATTGGAGTGGATATAACCACAATCTAATTAAAATCACATCTTCTCTAACCGTTTCCAGTGTAAAGGTTGGAGAAGATCTGATTTTAATTAGATTGGACATACCCATGAACTCTGCTAACAGAAGAAGATAAACAATACTCTACAACATTGAAATTAACACTCCACAAACATGCTTTTTTCTAAAATAAATTTGTTAACCTTACCAGAAATATAACAAGTGATGTTTTGGCAAACATGGCACCTCCAACAATGCAGATACCTAGACAGACAAAGAGAACGATGGAGCAGTAGAGGTACTTGTACCAGGAATCATGGTTGCCTTTCAAAAATGCATGTTCCACCATTGTTCCTGTAAATTAGAAACAAATCATCCTGTAGCCAATGTTTCATTATTGAAAACAAACTCATATTCTCATTTCAAGATACAGAGAGATCAGCTGATGTTGTACATCTGAATCCAAAGCATTTAACACTGGAATAGCTTTACTGGTATCAGATACAAAATGAAGTAAGTATTGAAGGGGTGTATAAGGATTTATTTGGTGAAAAAGGAATTTCAAAGAAAAAGTGAGCAAGCTAGCTCACGTATCCCATGCCCCCACAATAAATGACAATGCTAGAAATAATGAATGACAATACTCCATATAAAGAATGACAATGCCATGCATAATAAAGACAACAAATTTTTATGCCTCTGTGCTATATATTACACTATTTTCACCCATGTACATGTAAGTAGATGGAACTACTCAAGTCATACATACTATTGTTTAAAAACATAAATTGTGTAAAAGATCAAAACAGAAATTTTTAATTACATATGGCTTGAAAATCGGTTTCATGCAACCTAGCTTCAAGTAATATATTTTGGCCAAACTTATATATTGTTCAAAAGGGGCATGACTCCCATAAAAAAATCCAATCAGAATTTCCTGCTAATATGAGCATCTACACAGTATGTCCTTATTAAGTGCAAAGTTTCATGAATCTGTTAAGTGGTTTCAGAGGAGTTGCACTTACAAGAATAGGACTAGCGGAGACCAAACCTCTAAGTTCAAAAGGCCAGGGCATAATTCCCAGGAAAAAATTGAATCAGAAATTCCTGCTAATATATACATCTACACAGTAAGTCCTTATTAACTAACAGTTTCATGAAATTTTGTCGAGTGGTTACAGAGGAGTTGCACTGACAAGAAGAGGACTGACTGGTCAAAAACACTATACCCTCTGCAATTTGTTGCATGGAGTAAATTACATGTACAGTACTGATGAGACCAACATTACAGAAAGCTGACCAAAAGCAAACTATAGGTCAACTTTCTGGGTTTGTTCTGCATTAGCCTTAGCAAACTCAGAGAGATTGTAACACATTTCATATTGCATCAAAGTTCAGATGAATTGGAAACAGGTTCTTATAACTTACGAGTTCCTAGGTCTCCAAGAGTAGACTCAAGATCAGAAAGCAAACATTTGAGGTACATTCAGAAACCAAACCATGCAACACAACCTGTATTCCCTAACAGCAAACATGTGGTTGAGCTCATCATTGTGTATGCAAAGTTGAACCTTTCATCAAAACTTTATTGCTAAAGATGTTTTGTAATAGGCTGTGACATTATAGTCTAGTGATCTATGTTATATCTAATATCGTCTGTGACATAGTCTACTGACCTACAATACATCTAATATAGTCTGTGACATAGTCTACTGACCTACAATACGTCTAATATAGTCTGTGACATAGTCTACTGACCTACAATATGTCTAATATAGTCTGTGACATAGTCTACTGACCTACATTATGTCTAATATAGTCTGTGACATAGTCTACTGACCTACAATACGTCTAATATAGTCTGTGACATAGTCTACTGACCTACATTATGTCTAATATAGTCTGTGACATAGTCTACTGACCTACAATACATCTAATATCGTCTGTGACATAGTCTACTGACCTACATTATGTCTAATATAGTCTGTGACATAGTCTACTGACCTACATTATGTCTAATATAGTCTGTGACATAGTCTACTGACCTACATTATGTCTAATATAGTCTGTGACATAGTCTACTGACCTACATTATGTCTAATATAGACTGCGACATAGTCTACTGACCTACATTACATCGAATATCGTCAGTGACATAGTCTACTGACCTACATTATGTCTAATATAGTCTGTGACATAGTCTACTGACCTACATTACGTCGAATATCATCTGTGACATAGTCTACTGACCTACATTACGTTTAATATAGTCTGTGACATAGTCTATGACCTACATTACGTTTAATATAATCTGTGACATAGTCTACTGACCTACATTATGTCTAATATAGTCTGCGACATAGTCTACTGACCAACATTACATCGAATATCCTCAGTGACATAGTCTACTGACCTACATTACGTCTAATATAGTCTGTGACATAGTCTACTGACCTACATTACGTCGAATATCGTCAATGACATAGTCTACTGACCTACATTACGTCTAATATAGTATGTGACATAGTCTACTGACCTACATTACATTTAATATCATCTGTGACATAGTCTACTGACCTACATTACGTCTAATATCATCTGTGACATAGTCTACTGACCTACATTACGTTTAATATAGTCTGTGACATAGTCTACTGACCTACATTACGTTTAATATAATCTGTGACATAGTCTACTGACCTACATTATGTTTTATAATGTGACATAGTCTACTGACCTACATTATGTCTAATATCGTCTGTGACATAGTCTACTGACCTACATTACATCTAATATTATCTGTGACATAGTCTACTGACCTACATTACGTCTTAAATAGTCTGTGACATAGACACAAACTGACCTACATTACGTCTGTGACATTGACAGTATAATAGCTGTTTGGTACATTGTGATGTCACAGTGATAAGGTTTTCAAATTCGAGTGAATTAGAAAATGGTTCTGGCATAATTTTGAGGAGTGGGAGGTTGTTTGAAAAAAAGTATCAAATTCCCCTTGCCAATTCTTCTTCGAATTCAATGAAATATTCAAAATAAATTTGACCTGTATAGTTCTTCAGAATTTTAAACTTGATAAGCATTGAGGTTTCAGTTTAAGAAATTTAGTACTGTAGTGAGAGAATACAAACTTAAATGTAAGCTTAAGTACTTCATATTCCCATGATGCATTAAAACAATGAAAATCTTTTATTCAATGTCTCTTGATAAAAATTTATTGACACTTTTGTTCATAAAATCTGACAGATAAATTCTGTCTGTAACAATACACATAGCAAAATCAGGTTTTATGTAGTTAATTTTCAAGTATTAATTGTTGATTGCATTTTTGTCTAAACCATAAAATCTGAGAGGGGGTGGGGGGTGGGGGGGTGGGGGATTCTGAACAAGATGTGGCATTTGCACACACGATCGTTATGCAACAGTTACATTAGTTACATGTTCTATTTAAAAACTCTTTCCAGTAACCTCATTGCTTATCTGAACCAGAACTGCATTTAGAGGTTAATTGTTTGACTAGATGGATTCTGCTTGACCACTGTAAACATATAAGTTTTGAATTGTAGTAATATTACTATACTTCACCTATTGACCTGGTTAATTCTGCAGTAGTAAAACCATCTAACTAGTAATGCAAGGGTTCCAGCCGGGTTCATTCTCTGATTAATCTAATTCAAATTTTTCTCCTTACTTTGGCTAACAAAGTAATGTCTGTATATGCACAACCTTCTATAATACAAATGTACATACATGTCAGAATTGACGTTACATTTTTACTTGCCACAACCAGGAACAATTTTGAAACCTGATGAATATCAATTCAGCTGTTATACATGCACTCACTGACACACATGCATTACATTTACCCTATCCCATCCAACTTTGTTGCGTGGGTATAATTAAGGCATTATCTTCTTCATTTCAGTTTTTTTTAAAATAAAGATCTGAAAATTTAGAAATCAATGTCTGTATTCAGTGTAACAAAGCCAGGTAGTGATATTTCATTGTGTATTTTAATAGCAAAAGTGCATTAAAATGTGGAAAATATTTTTCAATTTTAATTAAAAAATAAATAAATCTGTAAACCAAAAATATAAAACTTTGGCGTAGCATTAAGAATTTCAACTCTCATGTAAATAATATTCCATCAAAAAATGTATGATTAATTAAAATAAAAATATCACTTAGCTAGACACAACCATTACAAAATGAAAACCAAAAACTATAGAATAGTAGGTGGTACCTCGCAGCGAAATTCGGATTGTATCTGCACAATCTTAAACAAGTACTTGTAGAGCATTAAATGATTATTTTTTCACATCTGTTGTGCTATATATCAAACATGGAATAGGAGTGCCGACTAATTGATCAACACACACAGGAACATTATGAAAATCTGTATGCACTCCCATTCTGCGTTGTTGTCCTATAAACACATTCCAATGTAAACATTCATTATTAACTTCATACACAACGTTTCGCCATATTTTTTCCTAAGTCTATTTTTTTCATCTCCTTGGATGATATGAAGAGTTCTTGTATGATTTCCGGAATTGGTTTAAATTGTATATTGTTGTAATATTAATGTACTTTGTATATGAGCCTGGTTAGCTGAGTGGTAAGTAATGCAAGGGTCTCGGGTTCGATCTGATTGATATAAGACTTCTCTACCCTTCTTTAAATTGTTACAACAACTTAGTAATGTCCATATATCTACAACCTTCTGTAATACATAAGAATGGACTTCACATTTTTACTCATCACATCCAAGAACTATCAAAATATACTAACTCTAAAACAGATCTGGTAATATGGCCCAAGTTTTTTTTTTTTTACAATAGAAACAAGATAGAATACAAGCGTATTGTACCTGATATGTCACAAAAATGATACATTACTTAGAAGCATTGCATATGTTCATAATACTATAAAATCAAAAACTATTAAAAAAAAAAAATCAAAATTGTTGCCAAATATAAGTAGAAGTTCTTGTAATTTCATTCTTCAGAAATTCATATTCTCCCCCTTCCATGATAAAATGAAAATTTTGCCATGGAAATAAAGGTTTGGGTACCAGGAATACACAACAGCCACATCAAAGTGTAAAACCCTGCTGACCCAGAGAATGCTTCACACATAAGTGAACTAAGCCCCACTAGAAAAGGGATAGTCTCTAAAATGTTCTCCTTTCCCACTCTAACAGTGAGTGAACAAGTGAATGATGAGCGAGAGCAGGGTGAATGGTATATGAACGCAGAGCATGAATGGAATGCAAATATATATGCAAAATGACTGGTGAATGCAAGATAAACAAGAGGCCCATGGCCCATTACGCTCACCTGAGTCACCTTGGCTCATATTTGAAGATTTTTTCTCTATATTCACATGTAAAACTTTAATCCCTATTGTTGCCCCAACTTACTCCCAGGGGCCATGATTTTTTTCAAAATTGAATCTGGACCATGTCAGGAAGCTTTCATGTGAATGTAAACTTTTCTGGTCCAATGATTTTTCAGAAGAAGATTTTTAATGATTTTCCCTACATATTTGTATGTAAAACTTTGATCCCCTATTGTCGCATCATCTTACCCCCAGGGCCCATGATTTTAATAAACTTGAATCTGCACTATGTCAGGAAGCTTTCATGTAAATTTCAACTTTCCTGGCCCAGTAGTTTTTTTTTAAAGATTTTCCCTATATATTTGTATGTAAAACTTTGGTCCCCTATTGTAGCCCCACCATAACCCAGAGGGCCATGATTTTAAGAAACTTGAATCTGCACAATGCCAGGAAGCTTTCATGAAAATTTCAGCTTTTGTAGCCCAATGGTTCTTGAGAAGAAAATTTTTAAATGACCCCACCCTATTTTTGCATTTTGTGATTATCTCCCCTTTGAAGGGGGCATGGACCTTCATTTGAACAAACTTGAACGCCCTTCACCCAAGGATGCTTTTGGCCAAGTTTGGTTGAAATTGGCCCAATGGTTCTGGAGAAGAAGTCGAAAATGTAAAAAGTTTACAGACAGATGGACAGATGACGGACAACAGGCGAACAAAAAAGCTCACTTGAGCTTTCAGCTCAGGTGAGCTAACAATTCATTTGGAATGTCTCGGGCATTTTTCTTGTATTGTATATGTCAAATATATACTGTATCCCATTTCTATTCTCAATGACCATGTAGCTGTAGCGTGTGACAACATGGCGAGAATTTCATCACCCTTGAAAGCAATTTTTACGATGGTCGAGCGATCTAGCACATTGATCACATGCTGCTAGAAGATTTGGTTCCCAGGTCATGAGTTCAATCCTGGGTGTGGGCGGAAGTGCGTATCCAAAAATAATGAATTTTTCTGTGCTTTATTGTGTGTTTGTATATTAGTTTATAAGTACCGGTACATGTATCTTTCTTATGATGCAATTTGGGCCCCAACCTTTGAAAATCCTTTGTTTGTTGACTCAATAATAGTATTAACTGGAAACTTCACTCAATTAATATATATTCAATCTATACAAATGAAAGTGAAGTGCGTGTATTCAATGCACATTGCTCATGAAATGATCATAGTAAATTCAATATGAAAAATGCAAAGGAAGAATAATTATTACAGACAAAAGCTACTAAATGCTGAACACACATGGAATGAATGGTGAACACACGGTGAATGAATGGTGAACACACAGTGAATGAATGGTGAACACACAGTGAATGAATGGTGAACACACAGTGAATGAATGGTGAACACACAGTGAATGAACGCCGCACACACAGTATATGAATGGTAAACAGCGAACACTGAACACACGGTGAATGAATGGTGAACACACAGTGAATGAATGGTGAACACACGATGAATGAATGCTGAACACACCGTGAATGAATGCTGAACACAGTGAATAAATAGTGAACAAACAGAAAAATGGGAAAGCAGAACATTTCAGGGACTGTATCAGGTTTACTGTGGTGATATTGAATAAACTTAAACAATGATCATATCAATTTAAAACTCAAGCTCTCTTATTTCACCTTAGGTCATGAAATGATATTCATACACTTATGAATAAGTGCATGTAAACATGCATTCATAAAAATTGTATTGATCATCACTAACCTCCTGGTCCAAAATTTTCAATCATGGCCTCCACAAAACCTGTTACGTAAAGACCAACTGCTAAAACATTGGCCACAAAGAATAGAAACCCAATGCTGCCTCCGAACTCGGGACCCAAAGCGCGGCTTATCATATCTGATTTTGGATAAGGAATATTGGCCAAGTTCAAAAAATGTTGAGAATACTAAAATACTGTATAGTGGGGTTTTTTTTCTCCCTTGGGTGTATACTTTAGTGATTTATTAGTTTAAAGGTACAGTGTATGTTAATAATCTTGGATGAATATATATTTTGGCAGACATGGAGTTCCAATAACCTAAAACCTGAAAAGCAATGTAGTGTTGATATAAAACCAACTTATAATTGTGTAAATTGTGCACCAGTTATTGTCATGTCAAAACAAAAGCCATGACATTCTTTTAATTTGATTTTTCATATTCAAACACTAATCACAAATTTAAATTGGATTATATCTGTTGTCTTCTTCCATCAGCTTTTGATTAAAGTGGGGACACTATGCTTGGATTTGTAGTATTAAAATATGAAGTTTATTGTATGATCAAATATCACTAGGGCTAAGAATTTATAAATGCAACTATATAATATTTTAAAATTAATATTGCAACATTATTAAATGGAAAAACATCTATTAAATCATAGAACACTTTATATTAAAGTTGTATGATCCGATGTTTCAACAGATTTTTTCCATTTGATAAAAACATTTTTAACTTGTCACATGTCTATTGGGTACATTTTTTAGGATATTCAAAATGCCTTATAAAGAATTACAACTGTTTTAACCAGAAGTAATTGGTTTTAAAATACATGCAAGGGTTACTAAACTATTTTTCATTAACTTGCTCAGAAAACCTAACTTAAGCCTACGATTTTCATAGTTTGTCTTAAATGCATGTGAAAATATTATAGACCTCTATTTTTGCCACACTAAACACTAACTACTTGAGGAAAAGTTGCAGTGTAGTTGTTCTTATTAATAAGATTTTAAAAGGTAATGTTCCTTATATCAATCTCATTTCAGACCCCTATATTATTGCTCCAACCTGCCCTTTCCCACCATTGGATGGAGGTAAGAACAAATAATACACTTAACAGGAAGTCTGAAGATTTTTTCAATTACTTCAATCTATTTTTACAATTTCTATCGGTTTGTACTTCCTAGTTTTTCAATATATTACTCTAGTATCTTGGTATATTTAGCATACCATCCTAAAAAACTTTAAAATACTTTTTAGATACTCTGCATAGTGCTCTACCAAAAGAAAAAAATTCAGATATGTTGATCTTAATAATAATAATGTTTTATTTTGATAATTTTACAGATGTAGATTTTATGTCATACTGTCATTGAATTTCATGTGTTTTACTGGCGCATTCCTCATCTTTACGTCTTAGATGAGTAATATGTTTTATATAAGGCACCATATAAATTTCATTTAATATTATTATCTATTACAGGAAACTGAAAGTTTATATCATGGGATGTTGAAAGTATCAAAGCTAAACAAGATGTGTGTGTGAAACACAAATGCCCCCGATAATGGTCAATTCCAAAGATGGCCAAGGTCACAAGGACAAATATCTTGGTACCAGTAGAAAGATCTTCTCATAAGGAATGCTCATATGCAATATGAAAGCTCTTATATTTTATACCATTTAGAAGTTATGACCAATGTCAAATTATTTAAAAGTATGTCAAATGTCAAGGTCAAAAAGTTTAGTACCCACAGAAAGGTCTTATCACAAGAAATACTCATGTGAAATATCAAAGCTCTAGCACTTAATGTTCAAAAGTTATTAGCAAGGTTAAAGTTTTCAAAAAGTAGGTCAAACTTAAAGGTCAAGGTCACAGGGTCAAAAATGTTGGTACCCATGGAAAGGTTTTGTCACAAGGAATACTCATGTGAAATATCAAAGCTCTAGCACTTATTGTTCAAAAGTTATTAGCAAGGTTAAAGTTTCAGACAGGATGACAGAATTACAGAATGACAGACAGGACAAAAACAATATGCCCCGTTCGATCTCGGGGGCATAAAAAGCGTCTCCATATTAGTGAAAAATTCTCAAGAGGGACATTAAACAATATACAATCAAATTAAAAATATCTCGTTGTTGACAAGGATACAATAGGCCCCTCCTCCTTCCAATGCCCCATTGGTGGAAATAGCACTAATTGAGAGCACTGTCATTACCAAAATAAAATAAGCTAGAATAAGCTGTAGCACTGACTCCAGTATCCCTGCCTGGCCAACCACAAAACCTGACAAAATAAAAAAAAATTATTTATCAAAGGATAAAATACAGTGACAGACCTAATGGGTTTCTAAATTGAATTCCAACTTTTTGATGCAATGTTAAGTTGTTTACTTTGATGCAAGGTGCATGTTTCTTATGTAATTCAGAAATAAAATAACTGGTAATCCTAATATAAAATGTCATATATGGAGACTTTTCTTGGATTTTAAAATCTTTGATGAAAAACAGCTCATTCATATCATTTCTGCAGATATACAGCAACTTTTATCTATTCATACTACTTCATCATTCATATTTTTCCAAGATCTATCTATATGGTTTAAATATTATTCTCTCTCATGTCTTTGACGTAATCTCTTTACTTTAGCATAACCTCAATTCATTCATGTCATATATTGTATGTTTTTCATGAAGATTGCTTGATATGACATTTATTGGTTAGAGCATTATCATTCCTGAGGTTTTGGGTTTTTTTTTTACCCAAGACAGATAAGGTGAAATAATCATTAAAACATATAATAAATTTATTTTTACAAGAGTTTTAAAAAGAGAAAAGTTCTTTTAAATTTTTTAAAGTATTAAGTTATGTAAGCTAGCTGCGAGTTTGATCTACAAATCAGCATTCAACTAACTGAGCTACCCAGTTAGGCAATAAAATCTAAAGGGACTATACAAATATTGTGCTGATACTGTATTTACATTTTCATTCATGTTTTAAAAGGAAGTCAATCATTATGATGAAGTTATATACATCCTTACTTTTTTCTCTCTCATAAAAATGTGGATGCTTTGGCATAAAAGCATACATGTTAGATAGGCCACTGAATAAAAAATAAAAATAACAGAAAGTTTGATGTCATTACATTTAGTATCAAGGAGGTACTCAACATCATCATAATGGCCTACTTCCTTTTAAAACATGGATGAAAATATAAATATCAGCAATATCTGTCTCTTCATTTTTAAAAATTATTATCGCCTAACTGAGTAGCTCAGTAGGTTAGCACGGTGACTGCAGAACTGCAGATCGCGGGTTCGAGTTCAGCAGGGGTTTTAAATTTTTTCCAGATTGCTTTCTACTAAAACTGCACTTTTTGACTAGTATAAAATAAAGTAAATTTAAAGTTTTCAATTACAAAATATTGTTGTATATATCCTCCATTTTTCATCCATATCGAATATCTCTGGTGTAGCATACCTCCTCAAGAGAAAAGTATGGGAATATGCAGGATTTTCGTTTTTTTTTAGCTATACAACACTTACAACTTAAATTGCCCCGCTGTGGAAAATCAAAGGAACTGGTAATTTTGTCTGTAATAGCAATAATAGGTGTCTATACTATACCATCCCCTAATAAAGGATGGTATAGTATAGATCCCTACTATTATCAATACATTATACAGACAAAATTACCGGTTCCTGTGGGAAAATATCGAACCCGACTAGGCCTAAATGTATTATAAACAAATACCTGATCTGAGAAATAATAGTGTACTAAACATGGAGAGCGCTACAGGACAAAACACTCCGGCAAAAAGTCCCAGGGTCCGTGTTGTGGTCCTTCTTGTGATATCGGGACCCAAGGCATCGTTCCTACTTAAACTACGACTGAGTGCCCAGACGTCTCTTTCAAAAGAGGCATTCGAGCTAGAACTCGGTAGAAGTGGCGAGCTCTCGTCCTCCGTTACGGCATTCATGTTCTCGCCTTGTACTTCCCCGTTGATAGAATATGATTGTGACATAACCCTGTGGCCTTGGGGATTTAAATAGAATCACATTTCTCTCATGTCATAGCTGTTGTTTAATCTATTTTCGATTTCATTTTCACGTGATGCGGATGTCATATGATTCGTCCTAAACGCAAAGTTGGATGCGCAAAAGTATATTTCCCGTCAGGTAAAAAAAAAAAATTAGGGGGGAAAATCGTTGTTATTCTTTCTTATATCGTTTCATGTATTCAAAGTTATTATGCGAATTATTTTAATTTGTGTATTACAAGACCTTTAAATCGAATGAATTGTAAGTTCAATGTCCACTAATGATTTGTACATCGAGTGATTCATGTTTGATCTCTTGACTTTTAATAGGACACGAGTTGAATCGCCGGTCGAACTTTCATCTCGAGTAGGCCCACTTTGCCGAAATGTGAGAATAATATTAAACCAAGAACATGAATCATAATATATAGGAGTCGAAACCAGAGGAGAAAAGGGGGAGGGGGTGGGTAGGTGTCCACCGGTGCACCGAGGCAACTTTGATTTTTGTGATCCAAGATTTTAGCTGTCGGATCATAGTTCTATTTTACTAGGCTCAAGTTTTGAGCTTTTTGATTACCCATTCATATGTGAACCAAAGATTGATTACAGATCAAGTCCTTTGAAAGGACAATTTATTTCGTCTGATCAATGTAACATGCTTATCAAACAGCTCTGGTTGATGTAGAGAGCACTAATTGCTTAGGAGAGACTTGAAAACAGCCTAAATGATGAAAACATCAATATTAATGATGTAAACAATAAATTACCTCACACACACACACACACACACACACACACATATATATATATATATATATATATATATGCAGCTGTTACACATATAATTATAATTATATATATATATATATAATTATAATTATATGTGTAACAGCTGCATCTAAAAACCTTTAAAATTAAACAACCAATAAATATAAGCATAACAAAAACAAACCAAAACCATGGATGTCTAATGATATAGGCCTAACTGAATTAAAAAGGGAAGTCCAAAGACTTGGAAGAAAAATTCAGAGCAAATCAAAAGAATGTTATCAACTACAAGTGAATGTTTTGAAATGGGCAATAAAAATAGAATGCTATATAATTATACATACTTATTATACTAATGTAATATGCAACACTAAATTCCATACATAGACTAGTTTGACTTCACATGTACATGTAAATATACAGTATATAGATTTACATACCTATATGAACTGTTAGTACTTGTATCTTATTATCATTATTTATCTCATATTGTGTAACATGATTGTATGCCAACATGTTTGGTGAATCAATAAATAAATGGAATGGAATTATATTCTTTTTCTTTGTTTTACTTTTGCCTTGCTAAATAAATATTTTATTTGGAAAAGAAGTAGATACAGGTGCGTACATCGTTCTATCTCAACACACAGGCACCTGAAGTATGGATATTACTACCCCACCCCCTTATTGTTTGATAAAAAAATTTGTGGCAATAATTTGTCTGAAATGTGTGGATTCCCTGTGTCTGTCTGTCTGTCTGTCTCTCTCTCTCTGTGTGTGTATGTGAGAGAGAGAGAGAGAGAGAGTGTGTGTATGTGAATGGGGGAGGGGCGGGTATTTCTAAAATATGTACGCCTTCTTGAAGTGTATTCTTTTTTAAAAAATCGTTCAAACAGACATGTGGCATGCGCATGCATTGTTGAACATGTACCGGTACGACTTGATAAATAATAATATAGGGAAATATTCGCCCTTGCTTTATTTTCGTCCCTTTCGCCCTCGTTGTCACTGGAAGAATTTAAGAGTGGGCGAAACCGTTTTCTCTCATATCTTTCTTTCAACGCAACTATGGCTGGGCCACAAGGACTAAGCCCGTTTTGGGCCAGAACTCTGTGATACCATAAATATAGATATCACAGAGTTCGGGCCCAAAAGGGGCTTAGCCACTGTGGTCTGGGCGAATTTAAAACAGGGTACAGTGGCGCCCCCCCCCCCCTAATTTTTTTTAATTCAAGGTAAATTGTGGTATCTTGTTTAAAAAAATGTACTAAACGATAAAAGAAGCAATAATTTTCTTCCACTCCCGCAGAAATAAATGACAAAATCTTTCTTGAATCACCTTATTGGGAGAGTTTATTTTTAATTTTTTTCAAAAACCCTTCAAATTTGCGTCATTTTACTAATTTCACCTTATTAAAAATTATAGAAAATAGTACAAACGACTTTTAAAAATAGGAGACGCATTTCAAGCCCTATAAAAACTGTAAAATCCAGGCTTCCGGGGGGCTTTGCCCCCTGGGCCACTACCAGGGCTTCGCCCGAGACCCACTGGGGGCCTCAAGACCCCGTCTCATAAAGTGGTGCCCCCCGTAACCGCAATTCCTGGATCCACCCCTGGGGCGAAACTGTTTGCAAGTGTAGAAAGGCGAAAATAACCCTGTATACAGTAATCCAATACGAAAACCATAAGAGAGGTGGATGCAAAAGCAAGTCCGTTACTGTAGATACAACTACACATATTTACAAGCATCATAAAGTCTTGTGTGCCAAACCGTTAACGTGCATCTTGATTACCACATACCAAAAATCAAAATGAACTTTCAACAATACCTGCATACAAAGCTTATTATGTGAATTTCACACGTTTATTAAAAATTGTAATTGCTCTAGACATTTATATTTGAAATTAGACTGCATTTCTCATCAGAAATCGTTCTCTTTAGAAGAGTGAACAGGCATAGCCTACATGGACACAGGCTGTGCCAGTCCACTTTCTTGAGAGGTTAAATCAGAAACAGACATAAGTAATTGATACACGATTGGTGGAGAAGAAAATAGAAATGTTTAATACACCATCTATACCAAATTGTTACCCAAATACAAGTTTATGTTATACCTATCCTAAGGAAAAGAAAAGTGCTGAACATCGACAGAGCCACTGGGGCGAACACTCCCTCCAAGGTTCCCAGCGTTCGCCTCGAAGAACCTTCACTCTTGTCATATTCTGCTTTATCATCCGAGTTCCGTCTACGACAACAGAAATACCACCTGAAAACATTTTGCACCGACTTTTTCACGTCTGGAGGAGGACCATCAAAACTCTTATATCCACCCTTCTTTGCTCGATAGTCACTGATCACTTTGTCAAGTTCTACAGACATTTCACCTGAGGCCCGGGACAGCTTCTTTTTTTTTTACCTGGTGAAAATAAGTGAACACAGACTCAGTGTAAGATGCAATGCGCGCGCGGACTTTTCGCTGTTTATAATTTCCGCACTGAATTAGAAGGTCGCTTAACGGAAAACAATCCGGATGTGTATCCACAAATAGTGGTCATCGGCCATCAAATCCCTACACACATTTATTCCGGTTTTCTACGACATGGCAGGTTTTCAAGGTCAGAGATTACACCGCGATAAATCTCCAATCTTTCGCACTCTCATGATTTCATAGCCGACAATGTACACTTACGGATATTTTAAATTTTCGATTAAACGTGTTTATAATACTCTAAGTGGACCGAAGATACGGTGCAGTGGCGCGTTCGTACCAGTTACAAAAGGAAAAGTGAATTTATTTCAAAAAGTTTTTCCAATGTTTTGTCCGTCATAAATCTTTGTTGTTTCATCGTATTTCTCGATAAGAACACTGGTGCCTGTGACCTGTAGACATGATCATGTAACACTCCCCCCCCCCCCCCCTCCACTTAGTTTACAAATATTATATATATATGATTTATTGACCAATTATAGACCCTCAAGGGACAAATATACAAAGAACAGATATAAATTTCATTTTTAAAAACACACGAGGGCATGAACTCCGACGCTTCACGCCAATATAATGCGTTGCAATTCATCCCCTCATGTATTTTCAAAAATCAAATTTACATTCTTTCATTTCTGTTGGAATTTTCAGATGTACTATATTTAAATTGCTATTGTTACACTTGGTAGAGATACCGAAGGGGGGGGGACATGGGAAATGCAAAATATTTGTTCAAAAAACACGATAAATACATGTACATGTATATAAGTTATAAATGTCTAGATGTTTGCATTATGTAGGAGTTATATACATGTGTATAAATAATGGATGCATGGACTAATTTATACTTTATCCAGATTGTTCAACGAAACCAGCCGCCGCGGAACGAATTTTATTTCATGGGAACGAATTTTAGGATTTTATTTCGTGGGAACGAATTTGTTTTAAAAAAATCTCTTCCAACTGTTCTAAACCAGCCACCGTTATATACACTTCATAGTCATTGCTTGATATATTTAGAAGTAGAAAACTAAGATTTTGTTGTACAACGTAGCAAATGTTTATAAAAAGAATAGAGATGGCTAGAAGGGGGAAAGAGGCACGGGCACTGGAAGTTAATGTAAATATATAGTATGTGCATGTATAAAAAAGGAAGGGTAGGACACTCTTTTTGAGGCAAATTCGGGTTTGGGTTATTGTGGGCGTTTCTCAAACGGCCTGACGCGATGAATCGTTCACATATACCTTACTTTCAATATATGTACGGTTTCTTTCCGTTCCAATGCCGTTCATTCGAAGAAAAAGATGTTTTTACACCTCCAAGTGCCTAAGAATTTCGCTAGACTGTCTTACTTCCGGTTTAATCGCACTGAATCGAAAGGTAAGTTCTGATAGGTCAATAATAAAATTGAAGTCTGAATTGACACACGTTATCTAATCCATAAATACATATGTAGAGAAAATAATTCTCAGGATTATTACTTCATGATGGTGTTAGAGACTAGTGGTTAAGTACATGAGCCATGTTTGTTTTTATAGTTCAAATATTCTTATCATTATTTCACAACCAATAAGAATATGACATAAACTTATAAATTTTTATCACATTGACCAATCACAACTTACCTTTCGATTCAGTGCGATTAAACCGGAAGTAAGACAGTCTAGCGAAATTCTTAGGCACTTGGAGGTGTAAAAACATCTTTTTCTTCGAATGAACGGCATTGGAACGGAAAGAAACCGTACATATATTGAAAGTAAGGTATATGTGAACGATTCATCGCGTCAGGCCGTTTGAGAAACGCCCACAATAACCCAAACCCGAATTTGCCTCAAAAAGAGTGTCCTACCCTTCCTTTTTTATACATGCACATACTATATATTTACATTAACTTCCAGTGCCCGTGGAAAGAGGAACCATTAATGAAGCAGTGATTGTTATTAGCTAGTGGATAATTTCTCAAGTTTTATGACAACCACCCTTTTTTATGCCCCCGTGATCGAAGATCGCGGGGGGGGGGGGGGGGGGGGGGGTATTGTTTTTGTCTTGTCTGTCATTCCGTAATTCTGTCAAACTGTCTGAAACTATAACTTTACTAATAACCTTTGAACAGTAAGTGCTAGAACTTTGATATTTCACATGAGTATTCCTTGTGACAAGACCTTTCCGTGGGTACATATTTGACCCTATGACCTTGGAGTTTGACCTACTTTTTGATTACTTTAACCTTGCTGATAACTTCTGAACAGTAAGTGCTAGAGCTTTGATAGTTCACATATAATAGTATTCCTTGTGAGAAGACCTTTTCGTGTGTACCAAAATGTTTGACCCTGTGACCGTGACCTTGGAGTTTGACATACTTTTAAAAAAAATTGACTTTGGTCATAGCTTCTAAATGGTAAATATTATCTAGCTTTCATGTTGCACATGAGCATTTCTTGTGACAAGATCTTTCTACTGGTACCAAGATATTTGTCCTTGTGACATTGGCCATCTTTGGAATTGGCCATCATCGGGGGTATTTGTGTTTCACAAACACATCTTGTTTTTGTTTTTTTTAGAATGAAAGGTTAAGATAACGAACAGTGATTAATCTCATAACTCCTATAAGCAATACAAAATAGAGAGTTGGGCAAACACGGACCCCTGGATATACCAGAAGTGGAATCAGGTGCCTAGGAGGAGTAAGCTTCCCCTGTCGACCGGTCACAACCGCCGTGAGCCCTATATCTTGATGAGGTAAACGGTGTCATCCGTAGTCAAAATCAGTGTGCCAAGAACGGCCTAACAATCGGTATGAAACACGTCAGACAGCCTTTGACAGAATGTGATTCTCAAAAAATCAATTGCACCATTCTGTATATTTCAGGTAATTGCTCAAAATGGCTAAGACAATGGGACCCTAGAAAACACCCTTCCTGCACAGTTTATTTTTGTCAGTTTCTTACTTGTCTAATTTGCGCAGATAGGAAACCTGCCCTAATTTAGTTTTAAAATTATTAACATGGTTTTAATACATCAGTTTAAGCGTACATTCTTACAATTCAAGACAACTATACAGAAAAGTATAAGGGACTGTCACCCAATATATCTTACTATGTGTATGAAAATAACTAACTCTACATGTAAAAATAATGCAAATTGTGAACGTTACTTTTAAAATAAGTGGGGACAATCGCCCACTCCTCCCCGATTTTACGTGCTGCGTATGCATGATAGACTAAGGATGATAACCGCATCTGGACTCTCAGTTCTTTGTACTAAAGACTTCTTCAGACACAGAAACACTGATCGAAGAATTTATAAGTTTATACGTTTATAGTGTTGGGGTTTTTTTTGGGGGGGGGGTGTTTACTAAAATGCACGTCATAGTCTGTCCTCCTTAACCATCCGTCGATATCTATTTGCACACTATGCATTTCTTATTGACTTATTGACCTCTATTGTAATCGAACAATAATTATTGTAAAATATGTTTTGTACCTCATATACCAATAGATATAAGCGCCAGCCCGTATGTTATATCATGAGCTGTGCCAACGTCCGAGGAATGACCATGGTATTTAGAGTCACACTGTCTGAACAATGATTTAATTGTTTAACATTTTTATATTTGATGACATAAAATGATATCCATCGAATCATTTTAATCATAACCCAAACACGGATTATAATCATTAAAAGAACATTTTATGTTGCACACTCTTATTCCTTTTTCTTAGCTCACCTGGGCTGAAAGCTGTTGTCTATCCGTCTATTTGTAAATTTTCCATACTTTCGACTTCTTCTCCAGAACCACTGGGATTTACCTGAAAGCTTCCAGGTATACAATAGTTTCAAGTTTGTTCAGATCATGGCCTCCGGGGATAGAATGAGGCCACAAAGTTTTACATGCTGATATATATAGGAAAATCATCTTCTCCAGAACTTATGAGCCAAATTTAACCAAACTTCGTACAAATTATCCTTGGATGAGGGGGATTCAGTTTTGTTCAAATGAAGAGCCATTCCCCCTTCAAAAAGTAGATAATCACAAAAATGCAAAAATAGGGTGGGGTCAATTAAGAATCTTCTTTTCAATAACCACTGGGCCACAAAGCTGAAATTTATATGAAGCCTTTCTGACATAGTGGAAATTTCAAATGTATTAAAATCATGACCCCCAGGGGTAGGACGGTGCCACAATAGGGAATCAAAATTTTACATACAAATATATAGGGAAAATCTTTAAAAATCTTCTAAAGAACCACTGCATTAGAGAAGTTAACATTTACATAAAAGCTTCCTGACATAGTGCAGATTCAATTTTGTTAACATCGCGCCCCCTCCCCCCGGGGGTAGGGTGGAGTCCACAATAGGGGATCAAAGTTTTACATGCAAATATATAGGGAAACTCCTTTAAAATTTCTTCTTAAGAACCACTGGGCCAGAAAAGTTTACATTTACAAGAAAGCTTCCTGACATTGTGCATATTCAAGTTTGTAAAAATCATGACCCCCGGGGTAGATTGGGGCCACAATAGGGATCAAAGTTTTACATGCAAATATGTAGGGAAAATCTTCAAATATGCGCCAAGGTGACTCAGGTGAGCGATGTGGCCCATGGACCTCTTGTTTAAATGAACCACGATGTAATAAAGCGAATTAACTTTATTTTTATTCCTTGTGTCATATTGTAACTTTTGAATTTACTGAGTGAGTGTAAATACAAGAATTACAATATGACTAACAGTTGTCATATTGAAATTTTTATATCTCCATTCAAAAATGACAATTAATGACGCTTGTCTGGTGGGGTTCATCTGTCTCGATATAACAGTGATTTTAAAACATGCCCCTTGATATCAAAATACGTGTATTTCTAGTCTGTATGTATTACTATTTTAGTATATTAACGAACATTAGACTGTCGTTTTTCTTTTAGCCTTTTTGTAGTGGCGGCAATAACGTCAATGAAACATGACGACTTTACGCTTAGAAGATTTGGTATATCACGACTTTAAACACGATAAATAGGTTTGAGATATGGAGTAGGGTGATACAATCTCATATTTCAGATATTTTACGTATTATCCATGACATTCTGCAAAAAAAGTAAATGTGTCAACATTTTCATAAACGACATTTTCTCGTTGGCGCAATCATTCATCTATATAGCGCATCATACAGTAGAATTACGGATATCACAAAGCAAATTGCACATTTTATAATATCTATGAAGCATACTTTTTGTCAACCTACTACATGGAAAAGGAACTGCGGCACCACAGAACACGCAGATCACTGTATTAATCAGCGACGTAAACGCAAAGGAAGATCTCATAATTAAAGGTCTTCTTCCTGCATTCAAAACCTCAAGGAAGGATTGTTACGTAACCAAATCAGGCCAAAAGCATGATTATCGAGACATGCGTTTATTTAAGGATTCGTCTGAAATAAAATCTGTTCTAGACATTTTGATCCTGTTTTACAAGTATATTTGGGATTTTTAGATTTTTTAAAGCTTGGTTGCGTCAATTTTTTTTAATTGTTATTCTTTCAAGACAAGTTATCTAGTTTCTTGCATTGATAATTTAACCCACATCGGATAAGTTTCGGATAAAACAATGAAGTGTTGTATCCCCTCGCTTCGTGGAATTGAGGAGTGGGTTTTTTTATATCGTACTTGTATACATGTACTACATGTATCTATCAGAGCTACAGAACATGAAAACAACAAATAAGATGAAATATATTTGATTCACATTTTGGAAGATACTACTCATAATTTGGCGAGAAAGGACATTTAAAGCGTATTCATTATAGCAATATAGTATAGTCACTCACTTTGATCTTTATAATACAACAACCTCATTTCACTATACATTGATGAATGAAATAGTGGTATTGAGACAAATCAGTCGAAATAGATCAACTCTACATCACTGGGAGTCTACATGAATTATTAATCGATCATTTGAATACACTCTCAGAGAAATCAGGGTCGATGGCTGTATTCTCGATATTCATTTTGGAGATAACTGGGAAATTAAAAGACACTTGTTGATAGCACTTGTTGCAGACTACACATAAATTATATCAAATGTAAAATAATTTTCATTGCGTTACTGGTAGTCAATACATATAAGACAAAATATTGTGCATGATTTCAGTACAATCCTTGCGAATGTTTGATCGCTCGAGTGATGCAGTTGTCCAATCCCCAATGATTTACATGCATAGCTTCTCTTTAATAGGTTTTACAAGAGAACTAGCTCTGAATCACATGTTTCAAGTCACAAAGATTTTTTCGTGAAAAGAAAATTGAAACATGTGAACAAAATATGGACAAACGGACAAATCAAGTAGTATCATAACCAAGACTAACTGTATTTGCGGAGGGATACTGTAATTAGCCCGTTTGTTCGTTCACAACTCGTATATCTTTTCTGATTCTTCGATTGTTCTTGTGTAGAAAATTCAAGCAACCTTCTATTAAACTTTGGTAGAGACCTAAGTTTATATTGGTTTCTAAGATTACTGGAGAAGGAAATGTCCGTTTTACGGAGATCTTCTTTCCCCTCGCAACATAATCGCACATTCTCGGACCTTTCCGGCAAGTGGAGAAACTGCGCCTTTTCGGAGCTTGACAGAAATACCCGAGAAGTTGCGATTGCTCGCAACAAAGATACGGAGGGATATGCATAGTCGCAAGCCACGCCTATTGTCTCCGTTTACACTACGTCAAATGCCGTGGCTGTATGATTAAAAAAAAATCATCGACTTCATGAACCAATTGGTGATCTTCCATAAGTTTTTTAGGGGGGAGGGGGATGGGAAGAAAATCATTCGGAGGTCATTGCGTGCCCGTAGCGGAATAATCCGAGGATTGCCGATTAACAACAAACTGGACACTTTTTAGCTGTTGTAACTAATGGACGCTTCTTTATTAACGTCACCGGTGTAATAAATTTACCATATGATATGCGTAACCAATCAGCTCTCTTTAGACAATTGTCCAATCAACTCTAGTCTTTCAAATTTCAATACATCCACTTTCCTCCGAATTTCCTCATCAAGTTTGAGAAGACGATTAAGTTTATTAACACAGAATTTACAAGCGTAACAATTGCTGTTTAATAATGCAAATTTCATTTAATGAATACTCATAACCTTTACTTGCTTCTGTAAACAGGGACCTGTAGCTTTTTTTGTCGGTTATTACTTGTAAACAAATACTGTATGTTTTAGATATCGGAAATCTGTTATTGTGACTGTGATTGGTCAAAAAACCTATTGTGTCATTTCATAAATATGCATGAAAATTGAAGGTTTCGCTGATAATGCAGCCACGTTTTGAGGTAGGGTAGGTACTACAGGACTCAGTAACCATGGCTACAAATGTAGCGACGACGAGGGATATACATGTAGCTACATGCAACATGCGATTTCGTGTGTTCCTATGTTCGGTCTTTTGTACAAGATTTTATAAGCCACATCTTGTACTAGAATTTTATCAAACTTCCAGTATATGATTTAAAGGGACATACATGTAGCTGTGAAAGTGATGGCAACTACTCCAGCTCTCAATGGCATGGGGATATAAACGAGGGCTGTTCGATGTGTAATGTGGATTGTACGATATCTCAAAAGCATCCGACTCAAATAGTGAAATGAACATTACATCCCTTCAAAGTATTCTCCGCGGTTTGAAATACATAATTTCAATCTCTGAATCCATTTTTGAAATGCGTCACGGTACGTAGACCTCTGAGGCACTGACTGATGGCTGAGCCAGGGGCTTGTCGGGACTTGTAACGATGACCAGACAAGAACTTTTTAAGTTTTGGAAAAAGGAAAAAGTCGCACGGGGCTAGATCTGGAGAGTATGGTGAGTGTGTCAAGACGGTAACCTTCTTCGACTTCAAAAATTTCTTCACAAGCTCAGGTGTATGTGATGGAGCATTATCATGAAGTAAACGAACATGCCTAAATCCTGACACAGGGCGTTGTTTATGATAGTATTTCTTGAGCTTTTTTAGTGTAACATCTTGGTAATACCGACCTGAAACACTTTTGCCCTTCGGCACCGGAATTTGTACGACTTTACCATCGTGAGAAGAATATGCAATAAAGAACCTTCTTTGTGCTTATGGTTCTTTTGGCAGCTACAGGCCTTCTACCGTGTTTAGTTAGCCATATTTTGTTTCCAACTTTTCTTGCTGGTTCGAAATAGCAAACCCGCGTTTCGTCACCAGTAACAATGTTTGCAAATTGTCTTTGATTGAATTTGGGAAACATTTTGAGCAATTGCTTAGCGGTTTGTACTCGTACCCGTCATCTGTCAATATATGCGGTATCCATCTGGCAGAAATCTTTCGTACTTTCAAAAGACGCTTCAAAATGAACTGCACCCGTGATAGTGATATGCCAATAGCTTTGGCAATATCACGAATCATGTATCTGTCATCACTTTCAATTATTTCCCTGACTTTTGAGACATTTGCCTTGCCTGTTACAATCACAGGTGGGCCAGATTTTGCTGCATCTTTGATGGACTCTGTGCCAGTCAGAAATTCCTTTCTCCACCTACGAACTGTCTCATAGGATACCTTATCAGACCCATAAACTTCCCCCAATTCAGTAAAAATCTGCATCACCGAATGACTGAGTTTTGTGCGAACTTTTATATAAGCTCTAATTTCTTCATATTCTCAACCCGTTTCCCAACCATTTTTACAACAGTGGCCAACGATTGGCTCTATCGAAATGACTATAAGTTTAAAACTATTCAGTTGAATAAAAAGTTTAATGTCGCTGGCATGGAAGTACCAAATTCCCAGTGATCTAATTTCAACAGGACTTACAGGACTGTCATGTTGCCAGGAAGTAAATATATTTTGACTCTTCCCGGTCAGATGGACTGTCGGTAAATACTTTCCATTTTACAGCCAATTCTACCACGGTTATTGCAAAGATAAGAAATACCGCGGTCATTATTCTGCGAGATACCCTCATGCGTATTAACTGATTATGAGAAAATTGATACACATTTCGCTTGCACTTCGAGTTTTCCTAATAAAATCGATGACCAATAATTCAATTTTATAATCATAAAATCAATATATGGTGTAAAACAAATTCATAAATGTCTGAAGAACATTTGAAAATATCAACATTTGTCATTCAGTATAAACCAATCGTCTGCATTCCGAGAGCGATACACACGTAAGCATGACGATGCACAAACGAACTGTATTCGAAGGAATTGATATAACCCGTTAACGTCAAATTAAATATTTTAAAAAATTCCCAAACTAGATTTAGAGTACTCTTACCATCACACCTTTCTCGTCAGCAAAAACAATGTAGGCCGTTTCTTAAACTGCCATGACGTCACGGTGACCTAATTCATAGCTAAATAGGAAAATTCGAAAACGATCGGCTGTATATTTCTGAGCCGTAGTAGAATATAAATAAAGTTCTTGTTTTTATGTATGTTGCTGGATAACCTCCTTGGTCTCCAAATGTTGTTTAAAATATAAAAGCTCGGCTAACGCCTCGGTTTTTACATTTCAAAACAACATTTCTCGATGTCGGAAGTTAACCTACAACAAACACGAAAATGCGATCATTATTTCTTAATTTGACGCCCGGATATTTTGCTATATATAGCAGGACTTCCTCTCTATTCTATGGAATATACATACACTGCACAGGATCAGAGCCTATTTTCTTACCGGAGGGGGTGGGGTTCAACGCAACTGTACATGGGCGGATCCAGAAAATGTTCAAAGCGGGATTGCGACCAAAAAGGTACGTAGCTCCTCCGTACCCAACACATCTTCCCAAGTCAAGGGTTTCTAGTCCGCTCTGCTAGAGCGGAGCGGATCAGAAACCCTTGACTTGGGAAGCTGTACCCAACAGGGAGATTGCAGACTCCGAAAATAACACAGAATGGCCATTTTGTTGAAAAATGTTTAATAACTAATGGGAAGGATACAATCCTTGTAAAAAAAAAACCTTTTCAGATCCGCCACTATGCTAAATGTTTAAGAACTATGCATCTTGGGTATACTTGTTACTTTCTGAGGTTGTTTTCTGTATGAAGTGTGTGTGATGCTGGATCAATATAGGTGGACATGACTTCCGGTAACAACTCCCACCCACCCCCCTCTTGTATTTTTAGAAAGTTCAATTCTTTGGGTATTTGGCGTATATTTTCAACAAATTATGTAACTTAAAAATGCTTTTATTTCAATTAAATGTATAATTCAACCGTTTTTATAACAATCATATCAATGATCATCACGAACTACAATGTAGGTTCATGGAGCGCTAAATTAACATAAACTCAAGTAATCCAAAATATCTTATTTGAAGATATCACCAATTCATTTGATGCACACAATAATTCAATTTGATGTATCTTAAAAAATCAATGATATCTTCAATTCTGAATTATTGCGCGCATTAGTTGAATAGTTGAATGCATTTTAAAGTAATTCCGCTGAATTGATGAGCGCTATTATTGAATTGTTGCTCTCTTCCAACGAATGATGATATCAACAACTGAATTGATGCACGCCACAATTTAATTAGAGAGAGCAATAATTCAATTAATGAGCGCATCAATTCAATTAATGGTTGCAATGATTGAATTATTGCTCCACGCATAATGATAGCAGCGGCGCCCTAGGGTGATAACCCTACTAAGACCTGATAATTTGTGATGTCTCCCTGCTAAACAGTCCATAATTGTATATTGCTACATATATGTGCAAACTTCGCGATGAAGAAGCTGAAGTCATTCCGTTTGTCATAAAGCTGAGTTTGCCGTTAACATCTATGTTCAGTAAAATAGCAAAGTATGAAGCAGATGTGGAAGACTCTGTAGTGCCTTTTATTTCGAGTTCACTGGGACATATCGAATCACATATAATTGAAAATAGTATAGTTAATAGATAAAACATCGTCGATATATCTAAATGTTGAGATGAAGGCCAAAGCAAGAGTGGGTTTTTTTTCTCATGTAGAAGCTTTTGAATTTATGTCTAATTCGGATATAAAAACAGGTCAGCTAATAAAGGAACACAATTTGCATCCATGAGAATTCCAACAGACTGCTGGGAGACCTGATCACCAAGGACTACGAGGATATTGTAAATGAGGAACTCCAGCATCTTTTGAATATGAAATTAGAATGGTGTTTAACAAAGTAATGGTTTGGATGACTGATCACAAAATATGAATATTTCCTTTCCCCATTTTATTGAAGAAGCAACTGATAATGAGTATCCACGGAAATATTTGGTCTCTGATAGGAAAAGACCCCCCCCCCTCTCTCTCTCTCTCTCTCTCTCTCTCTCTCTCTCTCTCTCTCATTGGTTATTTTACGGGAAAATTAAATGATAAGTGTTTATTCTGTTTTAAATCGATGGAGGAAATATATGTTTTCCTTGGAACTTGTTTGAATAAGAAAAAAATCAAACAAGTTATTAATGACAAATTATGCCGTAGAGATCCACGCTCCACCAAATCAATATATCCTCTCATCCAGAGAAATTCTGTTCAATTTCATAAGTTCCTCAAACCAGTCTTGCCTGGCAAATATTAGTGATCAACTGCCACAGTGTTGACACTAGAAGTGCATACACCAGTGGCGGATCCAGGACTTCCGAAAGGGGACATATGTGAAAGTCAAGTATTACCCAAATACTGGGCCATTTTAAGTGCTAAATCTGGAGTTTTCATCTGTATATGCCAGTCCTTCCTTGTAAATTCGTGGCGAAGGGGGGGGGGGGGGGGTGTCCAATTCCGCCCCTAGATACAGCCTACTTTCGGTAGGATCAAAATCACCGCTGCGTGGCATTTTCCATTTTGAAAAAAATTAAACCCTTTGAAAAAAAATCTGAGCATGTTAAATTTGGGACCAGTTCAACCTATTTTCAAAGTGTTTTTTTAATATTTATTTTAAAGTACTGCAAAAATTTGTTCTCGCTAAAAGCAGTTTAGTATAATAGTTTAAAAGAGCGTTCAAAAGAAGATATCATTATGAACTGTGTCCTTCAGCCTTCGTCCGTGTTGATTACTATAGAATCTTTCAAATTATAAAGGCCAGTTTTTCGTGGATCTCAAAGATGGGTTTTTTCTTTTTTGGGGGCTCATTGAAACAATACAATATAAATTGTGTATTTTGCTGAAAGTCTTTAAAATTCGTAGGATAGAGGTACATGTACTCGCAAAATGTAGGAAAAATAGACTACCCGCGAAATACCATATTTGTTGGGGGTGCATACAGAGGGGGAGAGATAGAAAGAGATATTCTGTGGTATAAATGTATTTATTGGGAGGTTATATGGTAGTTTTAGAGGTTAAATTTCGGAAATTATCACCATGGGGATTGTAAACATCCTTGGATTAAATGAAATATTGTGGAGTTATTCTGCCAGGAAATTTGCAGATTTGTACAGATGAGACATGGTGGCAATTTTCATTTAGCACAAACCCGTGGAGAATCAAATTAGTATTGTATGTTACTAAATCAAAGTGCCCAAAAGCCGAATGAAATGAATTTTGAATGTATTTCATTGACGCACTTTGAGGGGGAAAATCAGTGTGTTCAACTACTTTCAATTTTGACGAACTTATATTCACATTAGATTTATTTTTAAAAATATGACAAAATGCTTCCTCTTTGTGTAGTAATTATATTGTATAGAAACACTCAGACTTTGAAAAAAAAAAAGAAATAAACAATCAATTTACGACACGTGTTACAAGGACGAAGGTTAACTCCGGGGAATCTATTGAATATTATAATATTATGTTATCATTTTATACACAGAAGGAATGTCGTGCTTACGTACATTTCTATTGCTTTTTGTCACTAAAACCTTTGACATTGACTACAGTCATGGTTAAGTTTATTAAGATCTTAGATCTCAAATTCAAATTATTTACCAATATTGTTATCATATGGTGAGTCCCTCTCTACAATTAGAAGAACTTCACGGGGTAAGCATATGACTTTTAGGAGAGATCACGACCTATATGGAGTGCTAACTTAAAATTTTTATTTATTTGGCTTTATCTATTTGAAGATATCACCAATTCAATTATTGCACACAATAATTGAATTGGTGTGCGCATCAAATCAATTGTTCCTCTCATCAATTCAATTGATGAGATATTAAATTCAATTATTGAGCGCAATAATTGAATCAATGCGTGCATCAATTCAATTAATGAGAGCAATATCATGTATGCTCCAATGACCACGTGACTGTCTTATTAACATATCCCGTGATATTTTCCCAGCAAATCTGGGATCTGTACATAGCTAATTACCCTCTAGTGTTTTACATGTGATGAAGCATAATGAATTTAGTCTGATAGTTCCTTATTCCAATATCTTCAGTTGATGAACTTGATGTTAATACTTACCGGCACCATTGTTTACTTTCCGATCACGTGTAAAGAAGGCGTTCGTACTGAGGCCAACCACAGAATTAGTCTAGAATGAACTAAAAATTTCAACCTATTCCTTTCATCTGGGATGAAATTAAATACATATAGTGTACATTGCACAAAATCTTATATTTTACCACTATATAGACACATTAACAATGTTAGTTTGAAAACAGGTTTTTTTTAATTATTAGTATATATATATATATATTCTTTGTAAGAATTATGAGATTGGTCACTGTTTGTTATCTTCACCTTTTTATTCATGGAAAGCTCGGCAAAATGTTAAAGGTATACGTGCCGTATTTAAAAACAGAACTTTGTTTGATGTTAAAAACCAGACCAATAATTTGTCAGAAATTCAGAATGATAAACTATGAAAAATAATATGATTTGACAATTTCGACGAATTATATACAGGTATTAAAGGAGTACCGGTATACTTAATGTAAGGAGAAAATGATGATTTTCTCATGCATATTTATGAAGGAATGGCGTTTATGGTGGATATGCGCAAGCGCCCAAGAAAAATATTACCAGAGACACCATAGGAGATTTACAGTAAATATATAGTCGTATTGAATGGTGGTTTCATGTTAGACCTGAAATTTAACTCCCCCTCAATTGCTCAAATAGTCCGAAATATCTGACGTTTTCCTAGCCTTTTTTTATGATTTTGATATTTACCGTGCCACGGCAAATTATATCAAAATCATAAAAAAGCCAGGAAAACGTCAGATATTTCGGACTATTGTTCAGAGTGGTTCTCTCTGCCCTGTTTCCATTTGACTGTTTTTTATCGCTAATTTACATGTGTTGCTCATTTGCAAACCTAGTTATTAGTAAACGGTTGTTTGTATTAATTACATGTAAATAGTCCAAACCAATTAATTTTGAATATTTTGGTTTATTACGTCATTTGCTTGATCATGATAATAAATGACAAGTTCACTTCCACTGTTTTGTTATTTCATTAGACACTTCAATAAATATTCAGTAACAAAAACTGAGCTACGGAATGCCAGAGTTTTATCTCATATGGTTGTATCAATCTCGTAATTGTTAATATTAATATTGTCATACTCTGATGGACTGTGATGCCTAAGGTCATATTTCTTCAATAAAGATATATCAAAGATGAATAACTTTTCTCTCGATTATTCCATTAGTGAATTTTTTTTTAAAGACAGGATACCCATCGAGGTTATTTGAATGACATGTAAAATGTTGTATTGACCCATTTGAAGTAGGTCATGTCCGTATGGTTTTTATATCAATTGGTCTAGGCTGTTAAACGTTTATGATCCATTAACTGAATGCATTCATCGTTCAGAGCGATGTTGTGCCCAGGTTACTTTATAGGAACACATCTTTAAAAAGAATATTAAAAAGGTTACTAGGAAAAATATTTGCCCTTTAAGAAGTAGAGTTTTTAAGAAATTTTATTTTATTTGACATTTGAACGTCTTATGGAATTCGCCATATTATTTGAAAGAGTTGAAAGATTTAAGAGATGAAAATTATTAATTATTTGCAGGAGTTGTAACAATTTAAGGTATCAAACATTTTAATTAATACGATTTGCAGGAGTTGAATAAATCAAGATGAACAGTTAATGCAAAAGTTGACACAATCTATGATTTACAAGTAAATTTTGCGACTTGCAAAAAAAATAAATATACAACCTATAAAAAACATTTTTTAGAAATAGTTTTATGAGATATAGAGAACATGAAGGTACTGTTACTGGATGGTGGGTATCTGACATACAATCAAACCCCTTTTTAACAAACAAAGGTTACACAATGGATATAAAAGGGTGCTACCAGTATTCACTCAGAAAATGATGTACAGGTCACTACATGGTCAACGCAGAAATCTGAGGGACTGCGCGAAAACTACATGTTGCCTTGATCAATTTACAAGTGTCCAGAGCATTAAACATGGAAGTCCATTGTTAATAGCTTACTTACAGTTATTTTTCATGGTATGATACATGTACCTCGATTCTATACAATCGCAATATCGTGCGTCAAAAATTACAAAGTAAGATTTTAATTCGGGCGACTTTATGAAGTAAATCCTAATGACAAGTAACTAACAAAATGTCACCCCATATTTTGATTAATTAGTACTCCAGTGTTTTCTTTAATTATAGATAGTCCCTCGTAATAATGATTTCCTGATTGTCGGTGTGAGAAATGCAGACTAAATGCATTATAGAATAACGAAATTCCCTTATATGCATCAACAGTGCAAAAATGACCCGGCAATTTGAAAAGATCATGCGAAGTATTTAGTGGAGTAACCCGTATGGAATTGCTACACGCAGTAATGCAGAAATTATACGACTAAAATTGCTAGCGCTTCGCTTTCAATTAGCAAAATGGACCTAAAAAATGAGATGAACTGAAAATACCGCCTCCATAATACCTTTTTGTTTGATTGAAAAGAAAGAAGAAACCACACAAAATGATAGGTCACATATCTTGTATCTGGTTGCACGCTGTGCTAAGAATTTTGTATCAGCTCAGTGAGAATTATTCCGAACATTTTGACATTGAAGCTATCTAGGAAGTTGATCAAGGGGCACCTTCTCATGAGCTCATAGCACACCAGCACCAGCATGCAGGGATCACATGTAGTTCATAGTCATATTTACTAACTACACGTATTTAGATAAAAGAGAATCATGATTTTTCATTAGCCTGTCATAACCCGATTTTGATTAATATTACCCTCCCCCAACACACTTTTTAAAATTTTTGTTAATTCTAACGTGAATAAGTACCGAGTATTTGGCATTTTCACTTGTATATAGGATTCAATATTTCAAATTAATTTTTAAAAAATCAAATCATACTCATTGTATAACAACTAACCAGGCACTCAGCATCGTTTTTCAAAGGGCAACCGAAAAATGAGTTATTTCAAAATTCTTGTGAAGCAGAAAACAAAACAACTAAAGGTTCCAAACCTTAAAATCCTAAATAGTGTTCAGTGTTTGGGTGAGTGTTCAATAACTACGTTCTGTCCAAACATACAGTTCCACTACCTTTTTATTACGGTCGTCAGAAGGAGAAAGGGCTTTGCATGTATGTATAACGGTCTGTCCATATATGATTATATTGTCCACCCCTCCCCCTTTTTTAAATACAAGCCTGCTTACTAAAATCCACCGCTTAATCCGAATTTGTTCTATCTCTACATGTCTCTATATTTTATCAAATAGCCAACATTTGCATATGCTTCATCACTTTTTCGTAACACGCGATTTACCGAGTTTAGTGTCTGTTGACTTTCAAGGTCAATTTCACGAAAAAGAAGGCCAATATTTTGATAGAAAATAAGGGTGTTGAGGACTATATTGTTTCCATATATATATATATATATATATATATATATATATAATTATTTTTTTTGGAAAACTGCAATGCAAAACGTAATTTTATGGATATCATGGAGAAATCGAAAGAAAAAATAACAGCAAATTTAATTATTGAACTCTTCTCTGTCCTAGCACAGCTTCTTTGCTGTGGAGTCCTTTGTATAGTTTGTCTGTGATGTAACCAGAGATTTTCTCCAATTCAAGTGCCTTCATAATTAAACTTTTTCAGCGGATCTAACATATACTCTCTCAGTAATGTTATCAGGCCTGAAAGATTTTATATTTAAGAGTAAATGCCAAGTTAATTTGTTTGGTCACAGGTAGATATGTATATAATATAGCTGTACATATGTATATAATATAGCTGTACATATGTATATAATATAGCTGTACATATGTATATAATATAGCTGTACATATGTATATAATATAGCTGTACATATGTATATAATATAGCTGTACATATGTATATAATATAGCTGTATATATGTATATAATACAGCTGTACATATGTATATAATATAGCTGTACATATGTATATAATATAGCTGTACATATGTATATAATATAGCTGTACATATGTATATAATATAGCTGTACATACAGTGTATGTATATAATATAGCTGTACATATGTATATAATATAGCTGTACATATGTATATAATATAGCTGTACATATGTATATAATATAGCTGTACATATGTATATAATATAGCTGTACATGTGTATACAATATTCATATGTATATAATATAGCTGTACATATGTATATGATATAGCTGTACATATGTATGTGATATAGCTGTACATATGTATATAATATAGCTGTACATATGCATATAATATAGCTGTACATATGTATATAATATAGCTGTACATGTGTATATAATATAGCTGTACATATGTATATAATACAGCTGTACATATGTATATAATATAGCTGTACATATGTATATGATTTAGCTGTACATATGTATATAATACAGCTGTACATATGTATATAATATAGCTGTACATATGTATATGATATAGCTGTACATATGTATATGATATAGCTGTACATATGTGTATCTAATATTCATATGTATATAATATAGCTGTACATACAGTGTATGTATATAATATAGCTGTACATACAGTGTATGTATATAATATAGCTGTACATATGTATATAATATAGCTGTACATATGTATATAATATAGCTGTACATATGTATATAATACAGCTGTACATGTGTATATAATACAGCTGTACATGTGTATATAATATAGCTGTACATATGTATATGATATAGCTGTACATATGTATATAATATAGCTGTACATATGTATATAATACAGCTGTACATGTGTATATAATACAGCTGTACATATGTATATAATATAGCTGTACATATGCATATGATATAGCTGTACATATGTATATAATATAGCTGTACATACAGTGTATGTATATAATATAGCTGTACATATGTATATAATATAGCTGTACATATGTATATAATATAGCTGTGTACATGTGTATACAATATTCATATGTATATAATATAGCTGTACATATGTGTATATGATATTCATATGTATATAATATAGCTGTACATATGTGTATAATATAGCTGTACATATGTATATAATATAGCTGTACATATGTGTATAATATAGCTGTACATATGTATATGATATAGCTGTACATATGTATATGATATAGCTGTACATATGTATATAATATAGCTGTACATATGTATATAATATAGCTGTACATATGTATATGATATAGCTGTACATATGTATATAATACAGCTGTACATATGTATATAATATAGCTGTACATATGTATATGATATAGCTGTACATATGTATATAATACAGCTGTACATATGTATATAATATAGCTGTACATATGTATATGATATAGCTGTACATATGTGTGTCTAATATTCATATGTATATAATATAGCTGTACATATGTGTATA
This sequence comes from Ostrea edulis, assembly GCF_947568905.1. Taxonomy (NCBI): domain Eukaryota; kingdom Metazoa; phylum Mollusca; class Bivalvia; order Ostreida; family Ostreidae; genus Ostrea; species Ostrea edulis. Next base: position 45,559,123 of record NC_079164.1, read on the forward strand.
TAACATTCATATGTATATAATATAGCTGTATATATGTATATAATAATAGCTGTACATATGTATATGATATAGCTGTACATATGTATATGATATAGCTGTACATATGTATATGATATAGCTGTACATATGTATATAATATAGCTGTACATGTGTATATAATATAACTGTACATATGTATATGATATAGCTGTACATATGTATATGATATAGCTGTACATATGTATATAATATAGCTGTATATATGTATATAATAATAGCTGTACATATGTATATGATATAGCTGTACATATGTATATAATATAGCTGTATATATGTATATAATAATAGCTGTACATATGTATATGATATAGCTGTACATATGTATATGATATAGCTGTACATATGTATATGATATAGCTGTACATATGTATGTGATATAGCTGTACATATGTATATAATATAGCTGTACATATGTATATGATATAGCTGTACATATGTATATGATATAGCTGTACATATGTATATGATATAGCTGCACATATGTATATGATATAGCTGTACATATGTGTCTATAATATTCATATGTATATAATATAGCTGTTCATATGTATATGATATAGCTGTACATATGTATATGATATAGCTGTTCATATGTATATGATATAGCTGTACATATGTATATAATATAGCTTAAAAGTGGAACTTACCTTACTTCTTCACAAAATGTGTAACTTTGCGTGTTTGTTTCCGGAGTAAGAAATCATGCAAGATGTATGATGAATGTAATCAATGACTACCATTGTGTACATATAGATGTAGGTTTCGTTCTTTGTAACCCTGTATTCTAATCTGATTAAGTATTGAATAGAAACAAAGCTGCGTTCAACCGCTGTGATATTATAGGAAGGTTCTGCATTGTGACTCCTACAACTTAGTACAAGTAGAGAAGCTACGATCTGTATTGCTCTTCCAGAACAAAGTATTCTAGAAAAGCAACGATCGGTGTTGCGTCAACAGTGCAAAGTATTATAAAGCAACGATCTCTGCTGTGCCTGCTGTACAAAGTATTGTAAGGAATGTTGCCGTATTTTTATTCTTCACCATTTGTAGATGATTTCACACCGACATTATTCGGCGAACGAACTATTAGAATTACTATAAGTATAAGAAAGACAAAAGACATATGATTTTGTATATCATGGAAACATGCGACGTGTCATTTGACTCACAATACTTACATTAACCAGTGTTAACCCTTTGCTTGTTCAATTCTTGGAATCCATGCTTACATCACAAAGATGATTTTTCTTTACGGAAAGTTCTCTCTCTCTCTCTCTCTCTCTCTCTCTCTCTCTCTCTCTCTCAGCCCAGAGAGAATCGACGAGTATCACCCGTGTATAACCGACAATGGATTTACGCTATTTCAAAGTTATGATATAAGACTGCTTGTATTACCCGTCTATGCAAGTGAAGGAAATGTTTACCCTTATATGTGTGGAGACGTTTGATGAAATTATGAAAGGAATGATGTATCGCCAGAAACAGCAGTGTTTGTTGGAGGATAATGCCCAATACTATCGAAGTTAAACAGAATGCTGTCCATTGAGGACAATAGCAATACACAAAATTCATCTGAAAATCTCTTTTTAATGTAATTTATATTGATTTTGACCAAATAAATCCACCTCTATATGCATTTAATGAATTCTAAGTATCGGAATATGTATCTCAAAAAACTATGGACAGAAACATAATGTGTAAAAAGAATTAACATATAAGCTACCATGTTTCCAATATAGGAAATTCAGAGTTTCTTTTTTTCCCGATATACAATCACAATGGTATGAAACTATGCATTATTGATTAGCAGTGTGTGAATTCTCTCCTTTCTGTGGACGAACTTCATTATTCAGAAGGCTGCACTTTGCAGCTCCACATAAACTAAGCATGACTGAGTAAGAATAACCAATATTTTATATTGAGATTTAAATCTGTTTGTGAAACTAAATCTCTATTAAGTATTGTGTATTTCATCTATCCATTTACAAGTATATCTATGTTTTATACTAAAGAAATTTACATGTATATTTCCAATGTTTTTGCCTTTGATGTCATAACAAATTGTAATAGTAGCCATTTCCTCATGAATGTACTGCGCGTATGAATCTTTATAAATATATAGCACGTCTGTTTTAATGACCGGGAATTCAGACACCAATGAAAGTAGAATGTAAATTCTAAAACTCAATTTCATATTTGAAAATACATGAGGGTATGAATTGCATGCCGACGTGAAACCTTGCAGTTCATACCATCATGTATTTTCAAAAATGAAATTAATTTCTAAAGCATGTTTCTTACGTGTATCACACTTTTACCTAATGTGACAGAAACATGAATATATTTACTAACAATTTCATATCATGCAATTTACATGTATTATACAGCGTTTTATCTCCTGTTGTTGTTTTGACCAAAAAACGTGAAAGACAGTTTTTGTTTGTGTGTTTCAACGTAGTCGGGAGGTCATGAGTAGCTTTGTAGCGCAAAGTATATTTGGTGACGTCTTAATTATGAGTGAAAAATTCTCGACGGAATGTAAAACATTTCAAAAGCATATATAGAGCGTTTTCGTGATTTCTTCTAAATTAATTACGTATGTCGTTACGGTTATAATTTTGTTCATGAAGTTTGCTCTTTTTACTCAAAATTCCAAAAATTTGGGAAACATCAAACATTTTTATGACGTCATGTCTATATAACTGTGTTTCGGGACAAGCCCTCACCACAATTAGAATACATCCCATATACCCGTGATGTAGCAGAAAATTGCAGAATCGCTCAGATACACTTTTAAAATTATCAAAGAATGAACGCATAAAAAAATTCTAAGTCAAATCTCAATACAACTAACCTCATCGATAGTTCGTCAGTAATTAGTGAAAGGTGAAGATAACGATCAGTGATCAATCTCGTAACTCCTATAAGCAATACAAAATAGAGAGTCGAGCAAACACGGATCCCCGGACATATTAGAGATGGGATCAGGTGCCTAGTAGGAGTAAGCATCCCCTGTCGATTATTATAAAATTCGTAAAATAAGATTGTAAACTGAATACTCTGAAATGTCACTTTAGTCAGTGGCGGATTTAAAGGGGGGGGGTGCAGCCGGTGCCCCCCCCCCCCTTAAAATTTTTCAAATTTAAGGTAAATCTGGTATCTTGTTTAGAAAAATGTACTAAACGATGTAAGAAGCAAAAATTTCTTTCACTCCCAGAGAAATAAATGACAAAATCTTTTGATTTCTTGAATTACTTTATTGGGAGAACTTAATTTTTTCCAAAAACCCTTAAAATTTGTGTCATTTTATTAAGTTCACCTTATAAAAATGATGGAAAATAGTACAGATGACTAAATAGGAGACATACTTCAAGCCCTACAAAATCCAAGAGCTTAAGGGGGCTTCGTCCCATGGCCCCCACCAGGACTTCGCCCTGGACCCACTGGGGGGCCTAAAGGCGGCCCCCAGACCCCTGCCTTATAAAGTGGTGCCTCCTGTAACCGCAATTCCTGGATCCGCTCCTGTTGACTGTTATTTAACCGGTACCAGAAACCGCCATCGGAACACCTGCTGTTTTCGCTCAGGAATGCATACCTAATACTTATCATTTCCATTAGTGGAACTCTTCAAATTAAAGGCGCGTAAAGTCGTGCTACCGGGACAACATAATGTAAATACATTACTTAGGCATAGTAATATGAATTATGGTATTGAATACATATTATAACCGACTGCAAACCACAACACTGATTAAAATTCTAAAGTCAAATTTAGGAATTGATTATTCTTACAAGAAAACAGACGAACTTATTAAACTATGTGAGAGAGAGAAGCTACAAGATTTGTCAAATCTGACCGTGCGATATAAAGCATCAATCTCAAGAAGAACTGTAAAGGGAAAAACCTATATGCACATCCAACACAAGAAATTTTCTTGTAATTAATATGCTCAATGTTTTTAAAGTTATTCTGTCAGACTATGAAGATATTCTATTTTATCATACAATTACGACAGGTTCATATGGCATGGACTTTGTAATCGTACACGTACCCCCCCTCACCCCCCCCCCCCCCCCACCCCCGTCAATCTCCATATTTTAGAACAAGTTATATACATATATATGCCAAACTGCATTTTTTAAAGACGTTTATAACACTAATTAACACACCTAATGCGTTTCCAAACTGCATCTAAGCTAATTTGAAAATTACAAAATATTGATGGACTTGGATGTCCAGAGAAGATCGTCGTTTGGAATTTTTAAAATAGGTGTGGTGGAGTTTAAAAAAACATGTAACATCTTTAATAAGATAGTGTTAGAATATTTGAAAAATGCATTTGATTAATGGTAATTTTATTTAAAAATACACCATGTATTTTAACTCTTAAAAAGGGGGGTGGGGTGGGGTGGGGTGCTATGTACATTTCGTTCCGTTTATGTCCCAGTAATCTCGCACTTGCTCGCGAGATTTGTGCATTTTCTTACCAATGACGCACAAGAGTCATCAAAGCGCGATAACTCCAACGAGCTGGTAATGAGAAGTATTTACAATACCATATATGGAAAACAGTGGAACAAAATGGCTTGGAGACAGAGAGTGGACGATGTGTTATGAACACATAATTACGGTGTATAATTAAAGGACGAACAGACCGAGAGAATTTCTTCATTGCTTGAGGCAAAAATAGGTTTGCCAGTACACTCTGGTTAATTTTCTTCATTTAATTAATGAAAGCAATTTCTATCAAAAGATAAGTAATCTACCTTAATGTCACTTGAACGTCACATTGTTTACTTAACTTATATTTCTCGATTTATAGCGTTTATTTGAAACTATAAACAGTGGCGGATTTAGAGGGGGCGCAGTCGGCGCCCCCCCCCCCCTCCCCCCAACTCCTAAAATTTTCAAATTTAAGGTAAATCGCGGTATCTTGTTTCGGAAAATGTACTAAACGATAAAAGAAGCAATAATTTCTTCCACTCCCGGAGAAATAAATGACAAAATCCTTTGATTTCTTGAATTACTTTATTGGGAGAAACTAATTTTTTCCAAAAACCCCTTAAAATTTGGGTCATTTTATTAATTTCACCTTATTAAAATGATAGAAAATAGTACAAATGACTTAATAGGAGAAATATTTCAAGCCCCATAAAATCTGTAAAATCCAGGAGCTTCTGGGGGCTTTGCCCCCTGGACCCCCACCAGGGCTTCGTCCCCTGGACCCCCACCAGGGTTTCGCCCAGAACCCACTGCCTCATAAAGTGGCGCCCCCCGTAACCACAATTCCTGGATCCACCCCTGATAAATAAAATTTCTTGTAAGATAACGGCTTAGTAAAGACCGAACTAGCATTTTCCGTAACAGGACTTATCTCCGTATGTAGGACCTCACTAGAAGAACGCAATGACGAGTTCCGGTAAAATGGAAGCTATGAACAGCGAAATTCAAACACGAACGTTTTAGTTCTCCCTCTACGCTTATCAAAATGGAATTACTGACGAGTGAGCCGTGAAGGTAACTTTTTTGGTTGTATGATTTTACCGAAACATCTATCGAGTACAATTTTAAGTTTGCTACATTGCGGAAATATGGGACGCATTCTATCATTAAATCAGGTCCGTATAGGTATGATTGATTGATTGATTGCATTTTGTTTAACGTCTCTCTCGATAATTTTTCACTCATATGGAGTGGAGACGTCACTAAGACCGGTGAAGGGCTTAAAATCTAGGCCTTAGGACATCATCATTTTAACGATAGAACATTCCATCTAACCAACATATTTTCAACCCCCCCCCTTTTTTTTTAAAGATATGATTGAGCTTCACTGTTTCTCTCAAATCATAAATTCTATATTTTCACAGCAACATACAGATTAACTCTGGTATATTCTTTTAGCGGTGGAAGGATCCAGAAAAAATAAACTTGGTCACAAGCAATAACTGTTAGTACTTAGTAGTACACATCACTGTGTTATACTACTTTGCAAGTCAAGCTTTCTTGTGGTGTATAATGCTACTGCAAGTACCTCCGTTGAATCTTGTTTCAACAGTGTCTTGTATGAAGTTTTGTGTTTTCGGTCAGGTTTATGTGTATGCTTAGACGTTTGTGTGTGGACAGGTTAGCATTAAAACCACAGTCTGTATGCCACTCACACTTTCTCAAAGGATGTAATGACCGCCAAAACCTGAATTAAGTACGATCCTTTAGAACAGTTACACAGAACTAATTCTAATTGTAGTAGATGATGTATTTCGTTTTTTGAAGATCTGTAGAGTCTTAGCGAAGGTTTGCGGTCTTTGAGCGCTGTGGTTAGCAATAGAGGACGAATACATGTTTGTCTATGATTGCAACTACTTGAATTATAAGATGGAATATTATAATTCTTTATTTCATTACCATATGCATCAGTCCACAGCCAATATATCACTACAATATCTATTAGCAAAGAATTTTACAAAGACGCAAGCCCACTCAATTTGCTATCAAGCACTACCGAAAGGAATAAAAATTTATTTCACAAAACACATTCAATTCACACTGTCGTTTTGCTTGAATCTTGATTTAAAATCAATATACAGGCTTCCCGTGGGCACACGTTTCAAATACAACAACTGTACATGCCAACGCATCGCCTGTCGTTGTGAGTTCAGTGATTTTCTATTTATTGACTTCACACGATTCCTTGTGATTTCTTGCAGAAACTTGTATAGATCTGTGTAACTTGAAAGATTAGACTTCAAATTATATGTATTTTTCCCACTGTGCTATATGGGAGTGAATGGCGTAATATTTATCATTCTCAAACAACGATACTTATGCCTTCTAGGAGTGCTTCTGATAGCACAAACAATCACGACTCTTTTGTCACGTTTTGAAGCAATCAACAGAAGAAAAAAGCCTCCGTGTAATCCTTTTTAGATACACATATACTATCAAGAGACTATCGAGAGAAGGAGATGCAATTCAATGACAGAAAATAAAAAAAAAATAGTTAAGTGGCTAGATGCCTCCGAGTTGTCACGGTGCCGTCGACGCTGCAGTAGTAGCTTTGACAATTGGTGAAACTGCATAAAATTTGTATAGTAGCGGCATCGATTGAGCGCGACAGCTGCTGAAGGAGCAGTGTCTGTGATAACAGAGTCTAGTGACATATTACCTTTGTCAAGGTAAGTGTTGTTTTGATCTCTTTCCTGATCTCATTCTGCGATGGATTTCTCGGTATATATTTGTGAAATATATTGTTGATGTAGTGCAATGCTCGAGACGAGGAGTGCTACAGGAAATTAAGAGAAAGAGTGGAGTACAGAGGAAATCAAGAAAAAGTGGAATATAGAGGTAAGTGTCAGAGTTTTAACTTGCAGGTAGATGAATAGATAGATAGATTTTATATATATGTATATATATATATATATATATACTGCATAAGATAGATAAATAGATAGATAGATAGATAGATAGATAGATAGATAGATAGATAGATAGATACATGTAGATAGATAGAAAAATAATATTTACATTAGCCAACAACATCAGGTAAAAAAAAAAATCTATGCTGATTCATATGTCTTATTTCTTGACAAAAGCATTGACCTTTCAAGTTGATAAAAAAAATATATATATATCTACGGAAATAAAAAGTTAAATTACAAATCATTAGATATTTGAAAGGGGGGGGGGTGATTAACCAATAGTAGTTTTTTTTTTATTCACCAATAATACAAAATATCTTGGATTTTTATTCCTTAATGGACTGTTATATGAATACTTAAAGCATAAAATACTCCAAGCAGAAGTTTAATGATAGACATACGTTAAAAATTCAACGTTTTTACTCACATTTTCAACAGCTGATCTTCAGTTTCACCATAAATGTGTATAAATAGATATTGTTTGTAACCTCAGCAAGTCACTAGCCCCCAAGGGAGACTAAATGTACTTAATTCGGGTTTTTGTTATGGATGACAGAATTTAATGTGATATTACATGATTCGGGATCCTGCCTCATTGGTGTATCTGGTATTCCTACAGTAACAAGTGTAGCGTAGGAAAATTCCAAGCATTCATTCATCAGTATTTAAAATATGATTCACGATTCAAGATTGTACCTATACGTTTATATTATTATGTATAGATATATGCATCCGTGGGGATTTTAAACTGTGTACCTGATCTAATGGAGTGAAAGTAAACATTGCTCGTCAAATGATTAGGGTCATTGAGATATCAATACTTTCGTTTATGAGATATGTGAACAACACGTATTTAGCGATTTCGATCAAACTTGAGTAAGGATGTATTATAAACAAAACATTTACTATAAAGTATTGGATATTGCTACAGGATACCAATTTCAATCCATGTTGTAAATGATTATATGTTTATGATCAATTTAACGCAGATATCAGATTCTTTATTTCAATTTATCCATTAGTAAACGAGAAGTAAACACTGTCATAGAACGGACCTAATAAAGCAATACATCCATTAATTGATTTTTTTAAGTTCATATGGGGATATTGAGGTTTATGTCTAAGCATAAACTAAAGACACGTTCTATCTCCACCATCAGACAGCCTAGCGAAAGATAGTTAAAATCACAATTAGGAGTAAAATGAAATCGATCAATATTCCACTAAAAACTCTTAAGGGGTCGATTTATTATTATCATTATTTTAAAGTTCTATAATATCAACCGCCTTCGTGGACATTTCACAAAAGATATTTTTTTCAGTCTGATTTTTATTTTATTTTATCGCATTTGCCATAACATTTTGAATCAGATTGACGAGAAATGCAATAGAGCCAATTCATTTAGCGAAGACATGAAGTCCATTTTGCAAAATATTGCCCTTATTACCATATCGGTTCCAGTGTGATTGATTAAACAGAACACACAAGACGCTGATACCTTTCAGAGATTGACAAATCAGAATTTGATCTTAAATGAAAAAGAGTAAAAGATATTGCTTTAGACTCTGAACGTTAGACTTACAACTGTTCGACTTTTGAAATAAACATTTTCAGGAATTATTGATTCCTCGACATTAAACATTCATTGCTTTAAAAAAAAAAAAAAAAAAAAGTTTTTCTACGATGGAAAAATTAGGAATCTCGTTTATTATTAGATAAGTCAGCTGGTAAATTTTAAATGTCATCGACGTAATAGAGTAATTTCTTTTATTCTGTTTGAGGTGTCTTTGAGATGTCGTTAGATATGATTTCGAAAAACCTTAAAGAGACAGATACACACCACTTTCGTGCAGCATGGCCTTTTTCATTTTTCTATCGGATTGAGTTCTTTTACTCTGATAATATGATAGGAGAAACAGGTCTGTTTCTTGCAGTTACCGGTTTTCCTCTTTTGCCGTTAATCAAAAGAAAACTTGGGCAGTCTCTTGTCTTTTATTTAGTTCATAAAATTACGCATATTTAAAATTTCTAAAATTATTGAAATAATGGTATATAAAGTGCGTTTTTACGCTTAATAATTGCTAGTTCATGATTGTCCGTATTCTTACGTAATTTTGTACTCGGCTGTAAAGATGTGTACAATCATATTTTGCATTGTTTGTTTATTCTCTCTTTCAGAGAATCGTTTCACGAATGCATATATACATGTATCTTTAAGTCTAATATCGGACAATATAACCCTATAAATTCCACCTGTCTTGAATTATTCAAAACTCATAACTAGGTTTCAAATAAACCTAGATCGACATCAGAATAACAATAGCGAATAAATAAAACTTGAATAAAACGCACAAGTATCCCGGAACCTACATTGTATAAATTACCGCAAATCAAACCATACTGTCACCAAAGACCACGTGCGAAAAGAACTAGACAATGTTTGATAAATTAAAATTTTACACTCTGAAGAAAATTACGCATAAAAAGAATGTTTACAAACAGTGATTGAATTCATTTTTTTCCTAAATTTTCTGTGATATGATTTTAAGGAAGCGTGCAGAAAAACTCATAATGACTACCAATTCAATATCTACATCGTTCGTTGAAAAAAATATTGATATGTAAATTCAATACTGGTCCAAAACGTAAAACAGCTTGTCGTAGGTGTGGCGCGGGGTCGGGCAGTTGGTGCAGGGTGATATGATTCCTGTAACTTGACTAGTACATCTAATTATCAGAAGATATCGGATAGCAGACAGACAACATCTAGTCATAAGAAGATATAATGCAACGGTCATATGGCATCAAGTCATCAAAAGAAATCAGACACAACTACACAACATCTAGTCATCAAAAGATGGTAGACACAACTACAACATCCAGTCAACAAAAGATATCAGACACCAGCTTGACAACATCTAGTCAACAAAAGATATCAGACACCAGCTTGACAACATCTGGTCAGCAGAAAATATCGAATATCATCATAGCAGACATCGTATAATCATCAGTTCTAAGACATCAAATCAGCAAAAGATATCAGACACCACTAAATGGGGCTTCGCAATAATATCGATATTCCGGTGTATTGCGGTTCGTTGACAAATATACCGTCAAAATGCTCGGGCTCGGAATTAAGTTACGAACTCGGAATTCCTAAAATAAAATCTCTCACCAGAGGGCGTTACGCTACGCTCCACAACAAAGAGAAGCTTGCGTAGCGCGCCCTCTGGTGAGAGAATGAATGTACAACGGACGTAATGATCGTGACGACGGCTTTATTACAGGCCTATTTCATAGACAAGGAAAAAATCTATAAGTTATTCTGGTTAATTCTACTCATCCACTGCTTGCATTGTATATTGCTAAATAATATGTATACGGTGTGACCGTTGGACCGAGCGAAGCATGAAATGGTCATTGGCGTGTCCCAAGTGATAATCATAATTCCGTTAAGTGCGATAAATCATAATTCATTTAAAAATGTATTTTATTTGTGAAATTCCCCTTGCGCTAAAAGCCCAGTTACATCTTTTGAAAGGGGGACATATGAGGATAGATAAAGGATCCACCTATTGATTTAACGCGGGGGATATAACGGCAGCAGACGTAAACCGTGCATTGTGACGTCACATTTAGCCTCGAATTTTCTCTCTCTTTCAAATCAAACAATTATATATATATATTATTCGGATCACGTCGAGTTGACAGGCGCGGATCATCAGATCACACGAGACACGAGACGTGATTCAACTCTTCGGATCAAGTTACTGTAGTAATGATAAATTTATTATATACCCCCTTCTGCATTTTAAATCCACATTTATAAGATAATAAATGTAATCCAAATTTACCCCCTTCTGCATTTTAAATCCACATTTATAAGATAATAAATGTAATCCAAATTATCAGAAACACAGACATACTATGAAATTATGTTTTGTGTCGCAGTTTTGTTTTGTGACGTGGTCAATATTTCCACAAATAACGTTGCGTTGATGCATTGTGACGGCATCAGTTTCAGAGGATACTGATACGGAATCAGAAAACCACAGTGTGGTGATCCGGAAAACCGGATCACACGCTGTGAAATCCACAGTATCAAAGACCGATACATTGATGGGTATATAATAAACAACAATACATCCCGTTTGCAATTTAAAAGACAGTTAAAACTAACTAACCAACAAATTCAAAGTGGTAAAAACGTAAGTGTAAATACATCGTATATTTTTATTTAAAGAAACTCGTGAACTCGTTCATCTATTTAGTCGTATTACTCTTTTCCTATTTGATGATTGGCTAAAAACTGTAACAGTAATAATTATCCCGTTTATTTTTAACAAAGTAAGTGTTTGAATTACAAATTGCACGTCAGTCTTGTATTTTTGGCATTCCAAATTAAAACACGAATAACCGTAGAAGCAACTAACGAACAAAACAATATGGCGGCGCCCATATGGATCACAAAATTTTCAGTGAGCGTATGTAGAGATTATCTCTTTTACATACGTGTTACCTTTAGAGCCTTGCTTCGCGGACAGCTTCGCTCGGTAATATATATACGGTGTAACCGTTAGACCGAGCAAAGCATGAAATGGTCATTGGCATGTCCCAAATGATAATCATCATTCTGTTAAGTACGGTAAATTATAATTCATTTTAAATATATATTATCTATGAAATTCCCCTTGCTCTAAACGCCCAGTAACATCTAAATATCAAAAGGGGGATATTTGAGGATAATTACAGGATCCGCCTATTCCTTTACCGCTTGGAATAACGTCAGCCGACGTAAACCGTGCATTGTGACGTCACATGTTGCCTCGACTTTCTTCGTCTTTCAAATCAACAATTACAAACAACAATATATCTCGTTTGCAATATTCAAAAGAAAGCTAAAACTAAACAAAAATTAATCAACAAATCCAAAGTGGTAAAAAGGTAAGCGTAAATATAGCGTATATTTTTATTTAAGGAAACTCATGAACTCGTTCATCTATTTAGTCGTATTACTACTTTTCTATTTAATGATTGTCTAAAAACTATAACAACAATGATTATACCATTCATTGTTAACAAACTGAGTGTTGAATTACAAATTTTACGTCTGTCTTGTATTTTTGCCATTCAAGATCAAAACACGAATAAGTGTAGAAGCAACTAATGAACAAAACAATATGGCGGCGTCCATATGGATCACAGAATTTTCATTGGACGTATGTAGAGATTATCTCTATTCCTTTGCTGATTTTCTAATTTTTGTTCTTATACATACGTGTTACCTTTATAGACTTGCTTCGCGGACGGGCTTTCTGCTTCGCTCGGTATAACTTACTTGGGCACTACGGTATTTAAAGGAAAGCGATTTGAGGCAACTCTCATCCTGGATTTTTAAACGTATATGAAACCTACAAACACGTCCCAATATTTGGAACGCAAAAGTGCACATAATATATGTTTTACGGCGTGACCGTGTTTGAGGGCGAAACAAAAAAGATTTGGCATTAATAGCTATATCCAAAACAGGACAAAAACAACCCGAAGTTAGCACGCGGACGGAGCTGTATCAAAGCATCCTAATTTTGGACATTTGATCCGCCAATATATATATTGAACGCGGGAAATATAACGCAATTGATGTAAACAGTACATTGTGACGTCATATTCAGCGTCGTTATTTAGCAAATTTCAAACATAGCGTTTGAACCACAACAAAAAACATGGCGTTAATCGTGGAGTGATTATATATGATTAAGAAAATAAGATTTACATGCTTTTACGGATTTTATGTAACATCTCAGAACGACGTGAACTAGGGTAGACGAGATTCAAAATGGAGGAATACATGTCCACGCGCTAATATTCGAATCGACGCCATTGGTACCAAACTTTTCAAGTTCCATAGGTATGGTTTAATTTTTCATTATTTTCCTATATTTTCCTTTTAAACATGTATATACGTGTTACCTATAGGGAGAGCTCCGCTCTCACGGCCCTTCACTTCAGAAAAACAAGTGATGAGGATGTAATATGTTGACGGTGCTACCGTTTGAGCGAGCGCAGCTTCATGTACGTACATATTTTTGTAATGTTCATGCTTTGATCAGATTCAATTTAAACAACATCTATTTGCCAAATATTCATTATCGTCGACTGACCAGTTTCGGTTACCTTAGTGATAAACCGCGATTTTCTCATTAATCACTTGGATTAAATAAATAAATTACACACCTACCTTTAAAGTAATTAAATTCCTTTACTTTCATCAAAAAATTCCAAATTCATTTGTACGTTAATTGAATATATTTTCGTAACAAAAAACATGTCACTTTGTGGTCCTAAAACGGTGACGTCACCTATTTCGGTGACCATTGTTAATATAGGTTTGCCAAAAGTTTGTAACTGTTTAAAAAACGTATATACAGGAGGAATGTGCAATTATAAACGTCTTTGAATAAAATAACATAGTGTAAAATTCTAGACTTTTGGTATACTTTATATTAATTTGAAGGTTTGCTTGAAAAAGTAATAAGTAAATGGGCTTAATTTTTGGGTGCTCATGTTGATTTTTTTGCGTACTCTCCTTCTAGTAGTTCATTTTCGGGAAAAAATTGAAAACGTACTCTATATATGTTTGCAAACACTACGGCGAAATTGATGACGCAATCTACACCCGGAAACGACAACCCGCACACGTAAACAAAAGGTCACCGATTCTGGTCAGTCACCCAAATAGGGCAGTCGACGATACATGAATTTTCTCACAGGGTTTTATATTAAAAGAATTTTGAAATGCTCTTCAAGGCAAGGGAGATAATTTTCTGGTGTTCTAATTTTCGTACGACTTAACAATTTTTCAAGATTTTCAATCTTAAAAAAATCGACAAAACGAACAAAAGAAAACTGCAATTCATGAAATTTGTTTTGTTTCATAACTTTGTTAAAAAATAAATATTTTGATATACACACTGAAAATCTCAGTTTCATTTGATATAGAGGCTTTAATCAGTGCTAATACAGGGAACAGTGATTTTGATTTCCAGTACATATACCCTTCATAAATACAAACTTTTACAATGGGAGTCAGGACACAGCTTTGTAGGCATGATGTCCGTGAGATTATTTATTTTAGCTCAATTCAATAATGAAGACAAGGGACATAATTCAACTTCGCTCTATAGAGTTGCTGCTAAAGACGGCAAGCTTTTTTAAAAAGCTTTACTTGTAATCCACGTAAGTTCACAATCATATTCCAAGGTGTGACTTTGCGAGATCTCAGCCATTTTTGACAAGGGACTTCTGGGATTGGCGTAAAAAAAAATTCCTTGTTAGAGCTAGTCTCGTTCAACCAGACGTAAATCTCTGCTCTTCGGATATTTACGGGAAAAGCAGAGCGTCTGGTTGCACGAGACTATGTTAGATATAGCTCGGATTATTTCCCGCGCTCTATTCATTAGAGCTCGCTACTATACAATAACTGATAAAATTTTAAAGAGGGGCTATAGCGATAATGAAATCAATCAAGTTGATTGATTGTATCTTGTTTAACGTCCATCTCGAGAAATTTTCACTCATATGGATACGTCACCAAGACCGGCGAAGGGCTTCAAATTTAGGCCGTTGCTCGGCGCTTACGGTCTTTGAGCAGTGAGGGTTCTTTAGCGTGCCACTCCTACTGTGACAACGGGACATCCGTTTTTAAGGTCATCTCCGAAAATCCGTGACATTCACACCTGATGCCGAGCGTTTGGCGATGGAACTGTCACTACCTGTTTTAACGACTTAGGTCTGTCGCGGCCGGGATTCCAACCCCGACCTTCCGATTGTGGGGTGAACGCTCTCCCTCTAGACCACCGCGGCGGTCAATCAAAAAATACAAGTGGTACTTAATAACTGCAATCCAGCCACTTTTTATCAGATGCAAATAAAAGAAGAAAAAACACTAGGGTATACCCCTTGTGTTTATCACCGAATACAACCCTGGAATTCAAAAAATAAAATAAAAGCTTTT
This sequence comes from Ostrea edulis, assembly GCF_947568905.1. Taxonomy (NCBI): domain Eukaryota; kingdom Metazoa; phylum Mollusca; class Bivalvia; order Ostreida; family Ostreidae; genus Ostrea; species Ostrea edulis. The sequence goes on from NC_079164.1 coordinate 45,574,593, forward strand.
AAATTTCTGGCACATCCTCCAGAGAGACAAGTTATTTAAGACGAGTTTTTTTTCTGATATACGTATTGTGTCATACAAAAATAAAAAGTTCAGGGAATATGCTCAAATCATTAGGTGGGTTAATTCTATCCATTCATCAATTATTTCAAAATCATGACCTTGTTTCACACCGCCGAAACACTTATCAATTAGTGTAGAGTCAAGTGATTGTGGAGGTAAGTGGCTAATGGGCGCCATATATTATTTTTCCTCAATGAGATAATATAATTTTAATTCTTATTGAAAATATTGCAGTACATGTCACAATACAGTTAAAAATATCGCAATATATCACAATAAAGATAAAGATCCCTCCCTGCTCAAAGGCCGTAAGCGCCGAGCAGTTTGTGAGGAGAGGAGCGGATCAGAAACCCTTGACTTGGGAAGATGCGGAAATGGTGACATCTCCATATGAGTGAAAGGTTCTCGAGCGGGACGTTAAACAAATTGAATATACAATCAATCAATCTTCGTGCGGGTAGTTTGTTTAAGCTGTGTGACTTTGTGAAAGCATTTGACATTTATAACAGCAAATTGCTGGTCTGTTCAAACAGAACCCAAAAGACTTGCACAACGGACAAAATAACAATCCTTTTCGGGGGAAATAAAATATTGAAATGAAAATCACACTCCAATAAAAATAAAAGAATTGATAGATAGATAATACTTTGTTTAGAATTCCTTTACTGTCAAATTTCCTCACACCTATGACATGGGAAACAATAAAGTTGTGGAAATGATCAACGATTTACGCATTACTAGTATTTAGTTATATATTCCGATAAAACATGACTGCATACACCTGTCACCGAAAACTGTCAAGTGAGATATTCGATCTATACCGATAGCTGATATATATATATATATATATATATATATATATATATATATATAACTGACGTGGAAATAAACTAATTATTGATCGAATATGTAACAGATGAGCTACATTAATGTAACACTTAAGCCTCCGGCAATTGAAGTTTTATTCATAATGTCTCACCAGAGTGCTTTATAAATGGTGAGTTTACTATCATACAACCCCATTACATATAAATGTACAGACACACAGACGATGGAAAGTTAACTTTCTTGTTCACAGTGCACGTCTAATTTCTCTTGGGAGTCTGAGAAATCGGGCGATGGGGGGCTAAAGAATGCCTTCTGTCCGTGAATAAGCTTTCGTGTTCCCATGAGTTTATAAAACTATCGTTAGTCGGAGTGAGAAGCCACGCGGTAATGCCTGAAAACATCTCCAGGGTACTAGGATGACGCAAAAGACCGGCTCCTATAGTCATACTATATCCTGGGATTCATTTTTCACTTCTGTAGAATACCAAACAAATCAAATGTGGTTTCCGATTGCATGTTTAATGAAACTTCGTTTCGTCATGTATATAATATCACTTTGTAAAATCATATAATTATACTAAATCATGTGATAATGCATCTCTCATTTTAGGTAAGACATTTTTGTTTCTTTCTTATTTAATTCACTTTTGTGAGAATCTCCCCCCTCTCCCCCCCCCCTCTCTCTCTCTCTCTCTCTCTCTCTTGCCATGCCTACATGACTGATATGGTAGCAGATGATATGGTTATATTAACTGAATAGGCCTCTGACTTGCAACTTATGTTGAATCCATTGGTTTACACTGAAAACTGATCTTTAACGGTTAATGTTGAAAGAACAAAAGTATTGGTTTTTAGAAACGGGGGTATTTTACGATCAGACGATAAATGGCTCTATGATAATGAACAAATTGAAGTAGTAAAAAAAATTTCTTATCTTGGATTATTGTTGAATTTTAATGGAGAATTTTATGTCACACAAAAAACAGTTATCATCACAATGTAAGAAAGCTTCATTTTCACTAAAAGGAAAATGTTCTAATATGAGCTTGAAATTAACAACACTTGTGTCCTTATTTGATACATATGTAGGAAGCATTGCAAATTACGGATGTGAAGTGTGGGGTGCTCATTCAGCTCCTGATATCAAAAAAGTTCACATGGACTTTTGTAAAAGCCTACTGGATGTGAAAAGTGCTACTCCTAATGTAATGATTTATTGTGAATTGGGTAGATTACCGTTGCAATGTGTGAGAAAATTACGAATTTTAAAATATTGGTTAAAGATTTTTTCAACAAAAAATTGTATCTTGAAATCATGTTATGACTATATGTAAAATTTATACGGTACCAATTTTGATGAACCAGATGCGCATTTCGACAAATAATGTCTCTTCAGTGATGCTCAAGCCGAAATTTTGGAAATTCGAAATGACAAAAAACTTGTAACTTATATGTGTGATGAAGTGAGGAGTAAACAAAACTGTAAAAGTTAAAGGTATTTTGTCAAATGTTGGATTGATGAACCTATGGTTAAATCAATGTACTTTGAAGCCACAATACATGTTTGCAGTTGCTGAGCAACGTATTTTTGATAATTGTAAACAAACAATACTTTCTGAAATCAACTCTTCCTCAAAATGTAGAATTTATAAACATTTGAATTGATTGTTAAAACTGTATTTGCTTTTGACCAATAAACAACAACAACAACGACTATCACAAAATCAATAAGCCCCGATAGTTTTCGTTATGATAATGCATCACCTGTGTATAAGCTGAAAACACTGGCAGATCAATTTTTAATGCCGAATCTATCGAATTAACGTGTAATCCACTCAGCCATCTATTATTAGATTTTCGCCGAAAACCGTTGTTTATGGATGTTAATCAATTGCCTTGGTCCACTGTCTTCCCTTAATTATTTTTTTTTTAGACTTGCTCTCGTCCCCATACATTTTATTTAGTCTACTTTTGTTTTGTGATGTGGGCATCACGTGACTTTATTTAACATGGAGACTTCTTAGACTTTTATGCCGCTCCTTCCATTCTTTCGTCATAATTCATCTCTTCTACAGATGAACATATTCAACTGCAATCTAATTAAAATCAGACTTCTTAGATCCGCGCCGTATACTCTGCGTAAGAGATTGTGAGCTTATTCTAGGATCTGATTTTAATTAGATTGATTCAACTGAAATTTGGTATATGGATTCATCATCAGGACATCCAGGTGAAGTTCTATGGTATTGGTTGATTAATTTTTGACACAGTTGTGCCTCTATGAACTTAAACAATTCTTAGTCTTAGTCATATATATAGATATGACACAAAAATACCTAGGTCCGGTTCTGGTCAGATACATGTAATTTTTTGATTTTTGTGGGCATTTTGTTTTTCAATGCCAAATTTTAGGTTGTATTGTATATATATGTTTTTACACTTTGTTCTCTGTTTTTGATTTTTACTGTATTTTGTTTTATATCAGGGGAGATCATTAGGCAACTTTAATTAGTAACAATGAATGATATATTTCTGGGTGATCTCCCCCTTTTTACAGTGTCATTTTTATTTTTACATTAATTTGTTTTATATCAGGGGAGATCACTACGCAATTTTAATTAGTACCAATGTATGTCATTCTTGGTTATCTCCCCTTCTTACACTGTCATCACAATAAATGACAATTCACACAAGTAATGTTGTCTGTCTTACTATTGGGGTCGGAGCAGCACGTTTCTGTCAATCAACATTAAACGGGTATTACATAAATGTAATTTTTGGCAGAATTATGCCCTTTGGACTTAATTTGAAGATTCAGTCTCAGTCATACATAAACATTTTGAATTGAATTGGGATATAGATACGTCCTGAAAATATACAGGTCAAGTTCGCATTTAGTTCCGATGGAATACCTTTTCGAAGAGTTGAACCGCATGAACTTTGAAAAAAAAATCAAACAATTCACAGTTCCCGCTAGTCCTATATTTAAATTTTGTTGCAAAATTCGAGGACATTCGAGTTGCTCAGACACATCTAGCTTACCATCTTAACCATCTATCTCTCTCTCTCTCTCTCTATATATATATAATTGTTTAAAGATTAAAACAATTTCCAACCTAATAAAGTATGTATGTGTCAGACATATGGCTCTCGTTTGGTCAACTCTTCAAGATGTCTAGACTTTTGACATTCTGATGCAGATTTTATTTATACTTGGATTTCTAGGGAGAAGAGGTGTAAAATCATTTCCATAGTTACACACAGCAGGTTTATCGTAATTTAAAACTGCTTAAAGACAGTTGAAAAAAATCACAACCTAATTAAAATCAGATCCTAAGATACAATAGCAGAGTATACGGCGCGGATCTAAGAAGTCTGATTTTAATTAGATTGGGAAAAAAATCATCGAGTTTTTAAAGTATCTGAGATTGATCTCGCTCGTTTCAGCGGATGTAAACAAGAAGATTCATGTAAACACTCAAATTGTTTGTTTTGTATTACGTTTACCTGATCAAGATATAGGGCTCACGGTGGGTGTGACCGGTCGACAGGGGATGCTTACTCCTCCTAGGCACCTCCTCCCACCTCTGGTTTATCCAGGGGTCCATGTTTGCCTAACTCTCTATTTTGTATTCCTTAAAGGAGTTCTGAGATTGATCACTGTTCGTTATCTTCACCTTTCATTATTAAATGATCAAGAATTTTGATGCCCTCTGATTGGTCCAGTCGTTCGTTTTTAGTGTATACCTTAAAGTGAGTTCTCAGAATTAACGTTGGGATGTTTATTCGGGATTTTCCTCTTGACCAACCATAGTTTTGCTGACGTTTTAGTGACCAATCAAATTGCGCGTTTTACAGCATGTATCGATAAGTCAAAGGCTAAGTTACCAAACATCACTAATGATGGTCAATTCACTACCGATTTCAATGTAAAACATTAAGCATAAAATTTTATTACTATTACAGTTTTTAGGACTTGACTGTTGAAATATGATTGTTACAATTTGTTGCAATAGATATGTTTTTATTTGTTTGAGTAATAAAAAAAATATTGTGAAAACTGTTTCCTGGTCATTTGATAAAGCATTTATTGAGGTTTGATTCGGTCTACCCATGACTATACGTTCCAGCAGGCATGTTCACGATACCTTCCTAAGATTTGTCGTAAGATATGTCCTAGGTTATAACTTAGGAAAAGGTTAGGAACATCCAAGATCGACTTAGGACACGTCTTGTATCTCGACGATATCTTAGGAACGTACTATCTAGTTAGGGACATTCTTATTCCTTTACATTTATTCATACACATGATATCCGTGACATATTTCCGAGGAAACAATTAAAATGTAGAGAAAAGACAGACATTATTTATTTTTATAATTACTCTTAATATAGATACCGTATATTCAAAATGATTATGTTATAAACTAAGAAATTATAAGATTATTTACTGCTTAAATAAAATCTTTAAAAACTAAATAAATTTTAAGTAAAGTACTTTTGTAGAATAGTTTTAAAATTGAACCGATATACCTTGACAATTGTTCTCACGTCAAGCTGATAGATAAAAATAATTGAACAATCGTTTTTCCGACACAATTCAAACCGATCTGAATTTGGTTTGTGAGTTGTGTGGATTAGTGATCATGAGTAAGAAGAGGAACCCAAATTTCTCAACTGAAGAAATAATCTAGCGGGTTGTCAATGTTTCTAAATATTCAGCCATGGTATCTGTGAGCTCTTTACATCAATATCAAGACTGCCGCCATGTTTATACCAACTTAAGATGATCTTAGTACAAGGAATGAGAGTACCAAACCCCCGCACGCGTAACCCGGACGCAGTTTAACCAAGATTGAGCGGAGGTATAAATGTGTAGGTGTTGCGTGATTGGCTAATATAAAGAGTGAAATTATTTGGAATTGAAAGAAATATTATAGAGGTTCAAATTGATTGCAGGATGAAAAATTATCGCACAAAATTGAGAAAATTACCATGGTAGGGGTGTGCTTAAAATGAAGGGTGTAAATTTACAGTAATTTACTGCAGATTGCTATGTGTTGTAAAAATAAAAGTACAAATATGGCTTATAAAAGGCACGGGACCCTATATAATTGTTGTCGTTTTTTATCAACACTTGAAATGAACTTTGAAATGTTTGCGGTCATTTGTTTAGAATTAATATGATTAATTAGTGAGAGGGCCAAAGGTTAATGTAGTGATTTTTTTTGGGGGGGTGGGGGTGGATTTTTGATATTCTGGTCGGGCTCGGAGTCCTCTGAGCCTGCACGTGCAATTGTCTTTTTCTTACCCGCGAACTCAAGGAGAGGAGATGCACAGTGTACAACCCCACATTTAGGGGTGCGGAATAGTGACCTTAGGGGGTACGGAATTCGAAGCGTGTTTTACTAGACAAGTTGACATATTTAGCTTGAATACAGATATACTATAGAGATCAAACTAGTCTTACATTAACATACGACAGAACACAGTGATGTCCCTGCTTACACTTACTCGTTTCCCACCTCGCAGTTCGTGTCAGAAATAGGTGAACACTTTAACAATATTCGGCAACCACACGTAAAGATGCAAATTTGATCGATATTTGGCGAAATTTTCAGTTATACTACATCTCCACATAATATAACTAATACGCATGATTTCTGCACATAATTTCACGTCAAATAAACGGTGAAATCTTCAATTTTAGTGTGTGCCACTAGGGGGTACAGCTTTCAGTGGCGGTAGGGGGCAATGAACCAATCATAATGTGATGAGTTTAAGAAAGTGTCATTTGGATTTAAGATTAATATTAAACCGTCTTTGCGATGTAATCATTCTTTGATTCGAAATGTCGCATGTACATGTATATAAATGCAGTCGGTACATTAACATTTCTGATCAGAGAATTATTTGTAATGTTGTTATATCATCAAGATGTTCCAAAATTGGGTTTCAAAACTGACATCATCTAAGAAAAGGGACATCGTTTTTGGGCAATGCTTATTGTATTGTTGTCACGGAAAAGATATTTCACTGTATTTACATGTTAAAATATTCAATATATGTAAATGAGAATATCAGAGTTGCAAACTTTACTGATTAAAATTTACTTTGTTGTTTGTGATCTTCAGGCTTGAAATTTAATTTAGACTCTCAGTTCAATTATAATTGATTTTACTATTGAACTGGAGGGTGATGACATGAAGAAAAAGTAAACGCTGGTTACACCTACCGAAAAGAAAGTTACAACATACACGTACACCAAATTTAAAAAGGCTGCAGTGGGCAATATGACCAAAATATGATAGCAACAAAAAGGGAATGGGTACTCGTCTTTATACAGCTGTAAAAGATGTAGTGTTTACACCAAAATCCAGTCACAATTTGCATGGACTACATGTTTCTAATAAGGCCAAAATAAAATGTATGTGTGTTTCCGGTTTCCCGACTCCACCTACCCTTTTGCTGCCGATCCTAAATAATTTATTGATAATATACATGTATGTATATGAAAGAAAATAGAAATCCTGAATTTGGAAAAAAATTTCTTTTTGCAATCGAGTTTCTCTGATTTACATTAAAACTACTATTAATTGATCTTCAAAATGTGTGAAAAGTATTTGTAATGTATATAGACCTGTATTGAAAGCGTATCAAAAACTAAGATTTCAAATAAAATGTTTTAATGAAATAAAATTTTTACCTAACAACCCTATCTAAATATATTTAGGAGTGAAATAGGAAACACATATTTCATTTTGGCCTAAAGAGTGGGGACGGGTTTGTTGTTAAAGTTCCACATTGCAATAGAAGAACTAATATTAATCACACTAGTGCACTCGCTGTTTTTGGAGGCGGTCTGATTCTACTCTTTAGACAAGAGCCCCACAGGCCTTAACGGTCGTCCGAGTACCAAAGCCTTTACATAGGCCATACATTTTGCTTTTCCTCTCGTATGTCTGAGAGTAAAGGAATATTTGATACGTTTTCACTAGAGAGCTATATTGGCCCCACCCTATGGCCTAATCCCCAAATCCAGGGGCCATGATTTTCACAATAGAGATGTTCATGAACATCACAACCTTGCATTTAATTTTTCTCAATAAGGACTGAGGGTAGAGAAGATTTTTAAAGATTTAACATAGCTCTAATAAATGTCCAAACTTGCCCCACCCTAGAGACTGAACACCTGACTAAGGGGCCGTGAATTTCACATTGTTGGTAAAGGGCTTCATGTACATCATAACCATGCATTTGTTTTTTCTCACACATGTGTGGGAGTATAGAAAACGATTTTTGAAAATGTGGCATTTGTTGTGGCAATTTTGGGAGCTAAGATAACAAATTTCACAATTTACATTCCTCTTATCCTAAAGAAGTTCCATACCACAAAATGATAACAATTGGCCTTGTAGCTTTCAAGAAGTTAAACATGTAGACTTGCTAACGGACGACGACTAACGACTCAGGTGACCTAAAATAGTAGCAATATGTGACACAGGCTAGTTACAAAGAGGTTTGGGAATGTTTGATATAGACTTTACAACGCTAAATTCTTGTATTTTAGGGGTGGTCCAAGAGCGATTGGCCAAACGAAAGAATAATAATAATAATTAAATAATAAAATTAGTGGGTTCAACAATCTCACATTTTAGAAAATTACAGGGCCAATTTCGTATTGAAACCATTTATTCTTTCATTTAAAGACAATCAACAACTGAATTATACACATTAGATAATAAATAGATAAGTATATTTTATACAAGTTGAATTTTCACAATCAAAATTTAAATAACATTATTCATTTTACATTAGATCCTTTCGTACATGCATGAAAATACGTGGTTATGGATAAAGGGTTACTGTGTTTAATACCAAATATTAATAGCGTTTTGTGTAAGAAATTTTTATGTGTGGTAATTTAAAAGAACGTAAAAAGAAAGCATAGGGATAACGTCTGAATAAATTCATTGCTGTGATCCATGTGTATTTTTGAAAATAATTTACATTTCCTTAAAAACCAATAACTTAGAGATTGGTTCATTGCCCCCTACCTCCACTGAAAGCTGTACCCCCTAGTGGCACACACTAAAATTGAAGTTTTCACCGTTTATTTGACGTGAAATTTCAGTAATCATAGAAGTATCTGCTACAGCGTTATGGGCAGAAACCATGCGTATTGGTTATATTATGTGGAGTGGTAGTATAACTGAAAATTTCGCCAAATATCGATCAAATTTGCATCCTTACGTGTGGTTGCCGAATATTGTTAAAGTGTTCACCTATTTCTAACACGAACTGCGAGGTGGGAAACGAGTAAGTGTAAGCGGGGACATCACTGTGTTGCGTCGTATGTTAATATAAGACTAGTTTTATCTTTATAGCTGTAACCAAGTTAAATATGTCAACTTGTCTAGTAGAACACGCTTCGAATTCCGTATCCCCTAAGGTCACTATTCCACACCCCCAAATGTGGGGTTGTACACGGTGAGGTGTGCTTTAGAGAGTGCAGCACTATAGTGCGCATATTCGTTGACTCTTTGTAAGTTGTTATGTTTATTAGCCAATATATGTGTTTCTAAGTGTTTTTCCGGTGTTTTTGTGTATAGGAAACCACTTCATTAGCATTGAGGTTTATGGGAAATGAATTGCTACTCTTTTCCACAAGGGTTATGCTGCCCTGTAGTTAGGACGGATGGCGAGGCTTATTTAGGAAAGCTTCGAGAAACTTGTAAATTTTGTATTTACTGCGAGTTGACATTGTGTAAATTTTGTATTTACCAGGTACTGCAAGTTGTCTAATAGTGTAAATTTTTTATTTACCGCTAGTTGTCATAGTGTAAATTTTGTATTTACTGCAAGTTGCAATACTGTAAATTTTGTATTTACTGTGAGTTGTCATAGTGTAAATGACAATGGGGTTGAACGATGGTTTTTTTTTTGTGGAAATGGAAGACAGGGTGCTCGGTGAAAGCATCATACTGTCACTGGTATTAAACTGATGATAGTAACGATCGTTACTATCATCCCAAGATGGCGGAAGGAAATTCCGGAAAGACCACATTTACTTATTATATCTATTTGTATTGTTTATTTGCGAATGATATGTAGGCAAGAAATATCACACACTAGCAACAATTACGATCAGGTGTTATTTTATCTTTTATACAGCTCATATGAACAGAAAATTCGTCGTTGAAAAAACAGCGAGGATGATAGTAACGAAAGTTTTACGTTACTATCATCATTCATTTCCGTCTACAAATTTTAATGATGATCATTTCCTCATGAATGCGATACATTTGTGAACAATGGGCGTATGAATCTTGATAAATATAGTACATGTATTTTGAACAGGTTCTGACAGAAATGAAAGTAGGCTATAAATTTCTTTTTTTTTTTTTGAAAATACATGAGAATATGAATTGTGACGTTTCATGCCCTCTTGTATTTTTCAAAAATGAAATTTATTTCTTGAATTAAAACCATTTAAAAACATGGAGGATAACTGATATAAGAAGGATAAAGGTCACAGAAATTGATTAACAGGTCATATACATAACCCACATTTGCAAAACAGTTAAGCTAAATAAATTGCTTGTGTAGATTGGTCTTCAGTATTGATCTTCTTCTTGTCACCCTTTTGTTTTACAGTCTGTTTCTAAGCTTCCGGAAAACACGTTATAGACGATTTCGATTTGGAATCAATTATTATCAAACTGTACAAGAACTCAACAAATGAGGCCTTATGGTGATATATTCAATTGTTTGAATCTAAATTTATGTCAGTTACTCATATTTTGTCATTTAAACGTCTTATGAATCAGAGAGGACTAAGTTCCGCATCTTTCTGGAATATTTTTACTTCTTAGATGATTCTTATGTATTCTATGAAGAAATATATATAAATATATATATATATATATATATATATATATATGCCAGAAAGAAAGTTGGGACTAAGACATCTAAGTTAAGGACCCAAAGTTGGACTGCAACCACGTGTAAGTGTTTTATAAGAATTGGTATTATCCATCAGATTTCTAGAGAATCCCAGCGTCTTTATCATCATATATCAAATTGTAGTTTGATTTTGGGACATTGCGCTTTCAAGATATTTGAAGAAGAAAAAAAAACTACTCCTAAATCATAGTCATTTCTTGTCATTGTGCACTTTAAAGTTTCCATTTACAAGTACATTACTACAGTGATTTTTATGAGTATATACAGTAGATGGAAGTTGTTGCTTTAACACAGTTCGTTTTATTTGCATCAGACACAGGGGGATATGATTTATACTCGCCATACGACATCATGGCATTTCGAGAAAAAGCAAATAAAGCGACCCTCTGCTCCCCCTTTGCTGGCAGTGTGTGTCTCGGGGCTATGAGTAAACACGGTCAATGATTCACCAGTAGAAACACTACACAGATGAAGTAAATGGGTACTTTTTGTGTCTGTATCGCAGATCTGATTCAGTTACATTGGTAATCTGATTACGCTTCTCGTTGTCCTTATATTGCGAGTTCGTATTGTGCTCATGTGAAGACTTTATTTTATCCATGCAGACAATATCGCATCAGTCACATTTCCCCCCACAAGACTACTACACTGAATTCTATTTCAACAACATGTTTTACTCGCAAACTATGTTGTTTCAGCTAATATTTTGCTTGTGAAATTTCTCTTTTAGTTCAAATTACTCAACACGAGAAATAAAAACGAGTTCAAATGAAAAATAGGCATACAGTTCTGGGTGAAGTTTTGTTTTTCCTATCATGTAGAAAGTTGTGATGATCACTTCCTATTATAACTCAGTGCGCTATCGACTCAAAAACCATGGCTCTTTTACTTCAATCACTGTATAATAAGATAAAAAATGTAATCCGTTCCCTGTGAAGAAAGTACATTAATTATTTTTTCTCTGAGTTTGTTTTGTGCTGTCAGACGAGTACCATGTTAAATATTGCATGCTACTCACTTCATTCTAGACACACTCTGTAATTCAAGTAGAGCACAATAATCTTAATTAATAAGGATCAAATAGCTGTACAATGTTGACTCTAAAACAAAGGCATAAATGTCTGATACAACACTATAAGTCACGCGAACCCCCAACTCGAATGTTGCGCTTAGCGGGCGCTCCCCGGTACGATGTAATTATAGGCCCTTGCTTATTTTTCCTGGAAATGAATTATTAAGCAGCAATCCCCTGCAATTATGTATATTGATATCCCGATAGCATACACTGGGGATATCTGCATTTATAGACACGAATCCCGAAAAAAAATTCTGTTATCAGAATCTACCGATCGTTGTACTTTCATTCAAAAAATGTTTTGATAACCCTCTTTTCCCGATAATCCAATTATGCGCTGCATCTCTTATATACTTAGTCATATCCTTCTGTTCTGTTTCCATTCAGAGTGATAGTTGTCATTGAATTTTATCATCTGTTGGAAAATTGACCGATAAAGTCAATGTCACTCATATGGGAATGATTGCAAATAAGTTTAAGCGACCCTGTTAAGGTACACCGACCTTGTAATATATTTTTTTATCGATAGGCATTTACAGAAACTCCACGTATCCCCATTCCGCTGTTTATTTAGTTTCTCTTCTTGTGTGTGATGAATTTTGGAGCAGAAATAAGCGTAGGGCAACGTTTTAAGGTTTCTACATGCTGTTATAATACCTATAAACGTTTCGTTATAATTAAACTGGTCAGATGAATATGCCACCTAATTTTGAAAGAAGTTTACAATAAGGATTTATCCTTGAAATGAAACGCCTGGTACGTCAAATTTCTCTCTGTAAACAAAATATAGTCCGTATATTCGCGTATACAGTCTGAGAATACTAGGTGTATTGTATCGTATCTTGTTTGTTACATGTAAATAATGATCAAAATATTTCATAAATTAAGTGAATGTCTGCTGTTCGTAATGATCTTTATTTTATTCATTTTATTTATTCTTTTATTTAATTATTTTTTTTTACATATCTGCATATCCAAAAAAGTCCCAATATGTCGCTGCACCCGAACGTTGACAACATCGTCGCGTTCTGTCTCCGTGTGATTTATGCTTCCAGGATTTGATATAACGGGGGGGAAACCTGCAAGTATTCATCAAATTATCAAAATTGAAAACATTTCCATGAATTATCACCGATATTGACTAGCAAACCAATCATAATTAATAAAATCTACGCTACACAAGCTGGCCCACTAATGACCCATTAGTAATAGACCTTCTTTATTTGAATTCCGAACAGTAAAATATGACAAAGCAATCGATCAAAATATTTTTTTCATTTAGTATTCGGTATATTGACATGTACCTCATTTCCATTACACACTGTACCCCCAGTCGTCGTGTCTCTACGTATTGCGATGACACGGCACAACACTACTTTTTTTCCCCACAGATCAATAATAATTCATTCTCCTGTTATGTTTACAAGTAAGGATATTTCATTGATCTCCTATGATTCTACATCGTAGTCGTACGTGTTATGTCAAGGAGTGGGCTAAGGGGGTGAATGATGAACTTAATGGAAACCCCGCTTTACGTTTTGGAAAATCAGGAGATGATTAATTAGAATGGTGACGGGGCCAATGGTGAGGAAATCAAAACGTGTTCACTTCCTCCAGGGGATGGTACAAATATATAATATACCAAATCTTATCATTAGAAACAATTCCCCGTTTGTATTTTACAATTAAAAAGATATATTATATATATATATATATATATATGGGATATAAAGTATAGTTCTAAAAGTATAGAATTCACAAAAATGGGGATACATACATATACATTAAAATATTTTAAGAATCATTGATTTTCTAATATTCAAGCTGGTTTCTTCCTCTTTAAAATCTCCTTTTTTCCTTGTTTTTTATCAACATACATGTAGATGTCGCAATGTTATACAGGAAGTAGATTTTGAACTACATGCTTAGTACAATGTATGTTTCCTGTAGCATGTCGCGTATTTTATTGACTGTTTTAGAAATTATGCATTTAATGTAATATATGTTCCCGAATGGAGCAGTATTAGTGATTAAAGGTTCCACAACACTTGTGTGAGTTTGTTATCAGTTTTTTCCCCTCCAAATTTTTGTCTTCTTTAATTCACACACTCCATGATCAACGGTTAAGTACTGCATGAACTGTAAAGATTGAGCACATTTTTTAAACTTGTTCTTCCCAATAATAATATTGTCTAGATTAAGCAGGGTCAAGGTTCAGAGTGAAAGTGCAGGATGTAGGGAAATAACTATTCTGAAGGGTTGTAAAATGCAGCGGTAGTGGGATACTTTAATTTATTCATATACTCCATCCATGCTCTTGGTGAATGAATGATGCAACCATGCAATCAATTCGACCTTTGGAGTTCGGAAATTATCGTCCTTAACCATACATAATAGACATGCTTTTCTTTCTTCCCACTTTCGGAAACTGAAAAAAAAAATGTAAATGATTTTTTGTTGAAGCACATAAATAATACCATTTGTCGACCTCCTCCAAATGAAAGTAGATATCACCGGAGGTTTCATATGAAAGGTATTCGTGTTGAATCAGAAAATCGCGACTTCATGTATATTTCTATAGATATTGGATCTATAAACCTGTGGTTGTGATCTCTTTTTCACTAATGGTAAATATATAAGTTGATGATAGATCAAGTTTATCATAATTAGGGTTTCCAATCCTTCATTTTGCCTTTAGTAGGCGTACATGGAATTTTATCACACACCATATTCATAATTGATTCACGTGGATATAAAGAGGTAGGAAAAGGAAATATAGAAAATACATACACGCTAGTTGGATAGCTTTCGAAATCAAGAATATTTCTAACGCATACCTATATGTGCGATTCTGCCATCGATCGTTTGACAGGTTTCGGCTTTCATCACGGCACGCAGCTATCATCGTTATTCTCTCCGTAATTATTTGAATTGTGAATATCTCTATTTATTTGCAGAAGGAAATGCTGGAGCTTTATGAAAAATAACACTCGACGTCCACATAAGGGCAAGTCGGAGGGGGGCTTCTGATGTAAGTTAACACTATTGTGTCATGGCTTCCCAGAGTTCGGGTCATGCCGATAACGGACGAGGGGGAAACAGCTATAGATCAGCCAAAAACTTCTTGACTCCTGACGGTGGGGGATTCGAGAAGTCACCAAGTCTACAAAAACTCCCCCAGCAGAGCTCCACCGAGACTAGCGGTCTGGGAGAGACGATCACTTCCGGATTCTCTTCGCAGGAAAGTATCAGGAGTACACAGAGCTACACAGGTGAAAGATCCGCGTGTGATGTAATTGTAGCGCCAGATCAATGCCGATCAGGCAGGGCTCCAAAAGTTTTCTCTCCAAGAGTTACCATGAAAGGTGAAAGCGACAAAAAACCATTAATTCACACCGATCAATCCGCTTCAGATGAATTAAGAATGGGTAGGAGTATGCAGGTTCAAGCCGATAGCGCTGCTAACGATAACTTTGATAAATTGTTCGAGAATCCGCCGACTTCGCAGAACACTTATCGTGGACTACAGGTCGAAGACATCGACAAGAACTGGGATAGAAGAGGTTCTCAGAAAAGTCATCGCTCATCCAGAAGGGGATCATTTCGAAATAAGGATGATACTAAATTTCTCGGCAAAAATTTGGGATCTACATGGACAAAATGGTCGAAAGAGAGACGAGCCTCTACGGAGAGAAAACTTCGCCCCACAGAAGATGATGAGTCTCCTTTGGAACGTTCAACGACACCGGTCAAAAAAGCCTTACTGGAGAGCACCCAGTTCGTGCATCCTGACTTAGAGAAATACCACATTTCTGAGGAGGACAAGCATTACATTCAAAGACACCGCCAACAACGATATGCAACATATCATGTGATCGAAAAATCAAAAAAAGGCCAGAGACACCCGCACGAACATGTAGGGACAATGCTGACGGAGAAGCAGTGGACAACTTTGTCCGATTTCTGGGAGCATCGTACTTTCTCACGCTCCCGATATGTAGCCATGTTTCTGGGATTTACGACGACAATTTTGATGATTGCAAGCATCTGTAGCAATTGGATTCAATACTCCTTATTAGCGGGTAAGTATTACTTAGCGGAATGTGCGCGTGTGACAATTGAATCAATGGATTACTTCTGCGGAGTAATTATTCTAGGTAATCAACTTTTGTCAATTATTCATTTTATTACCTCATTTCTCCTCCTTAAATCTGGTTATACTTTATTTAATTTGGAATCTTTGACAGAGCCAAATTAGATTTCAAGATCCAACTAGAGTATTTTTAACCATCTAAAATTTTAAACACTCATTCAAACAAAACAGCAAACTGGGTTTTTTTTTCTTGGGAACTGAAATCATTTCATGGTTTAAGTAATGTTCTATGATTCAAACTGGGTAAACATTTATAAACTGAAAATTGGCTATTGATTATTAGAAACTAAGAAAATTTTTAATTCATCAAACAGCTGTTAACGCACAACATGCTGTTGGAAAAGCAAACATTTTACTACTCAGAATATAATTATGAAACATTGATCACGTTGTAAAACGCAAAAAGGGTATTTTCTTTAAAAAATAAACATTTTTCTCTAGATATTTAATCTTTCAGTGAAATGACATACAAACAGTTCTTTAAAAATGGTATTCACGAATTTATTTTATCATAAAGATTAGAATAGAGAGTTCAAAGAATTGGTAATATAAAGATATTGAAACAAATTTCTCAACGATGGTATAGCCTTAGCCTCCAGGTTTTCTCTTGTTTAGTTTTTCAGCTACAAGTACCATTTAAAAAGCTTGTTGTACTGTTAAACTGTACCATTTTTATCGTATAAATCTCACATCCAATGATATCAAGTTACGTCATGCAGAATTTATGGTATCATTCGAATATCTACATTGTATATTATGGACATGATTAATTACTTTTATCATGCGATAAATACAGCTTCCTGATGATATTTGATTATCTTATCAAGTTTTAAATTACAAAGCATCGATTTTTTTTAAATACCTGATTTACTTTCTGCATGTATCAAATTTAGAATTGTTTTTTTTTTTTAAATCCTTTGATAACAGTATTTTTGCAAACCATAACTTCAAATCTTATCTTTCATGAATATGAAGAACTGCATTCATTATAAAACACTTTAATAAATAATTAAAACTGAACTTTTTAAATTGATATTTTACTCTCCGAAGTTACATGTAGCATGTAGCACAGTGACCAGTGAAGCCATACAGTGTATGATTAAGCCCTGATACGAATTCCACAGAGGAGGGGTTCCTACTATCGTACCACAGCTATATGTACATTATGTACGTGGAAACATTTCGCCCCCTTTGAGTTTCAGATTGCATTGAGACTTGGCAAATTTTCTTTCTACGATAGATTTGTATGTACTTTTATTTGAAAATTTACTACGCAGAGATCAATACAAATTAACTTACAGCTGAAAAGTTTCACCTTTTTTTAAATTACCTACTTTCACTACTCTATAGATGACGTATACATATTAAATGATTTTCAGTATCTATGATAATGTAAGCGTTAAGAATATGTTGAATTATGATTGAAACGTTGAAAAACTATAAATCAACAAATTTTTAACGTTGAGTCAACAGTGCAAAGTCTCAACTTTCGACAATCCGTGGTTTTTACACATTTTAAGTAGTCTTGAAAATGAAGACGACTTTTCAGTGTTGAAGATGCAACATTCGTTAATCACATTCTGATGTGGAAACAAGACCAGTAAACCTGTGGAGCAAATATACTTGAATGTATTGCAGACTCCTTGGTACTTTTTGCATTTAAATTTTAATATACTTTGTTTCTGTTAAATCCAGTCACCACATGTTCACGCCCATTCCCGATAACCCAGTCACCACGTGTTCACACCCATTCCCGATAACCCAGTCACCACGTGTTCACACCCATTCCCGATAACCCAGTCACCACGTGTTCACGCCCATTCCCGATAACCCAGTCACCACGTGTTCACACCCATTCCCGATAACCCAGTCACCACGTGTTCACACCCATTCCCGATAACCCAGTCACCACGTGTTCACACCCATTCCCGATAACCCAGTCACCACGTGTTCACACCCATTCCCGATAACCCAGTCACCACGTGTTCACACCCATTCCCGATAACCCAGTCACCACGTGTTCACACCCATTCCCGATACAGCTTTGTACTTTTGTTGGTTTTACGTCCCTTCGAGAATTTTTCTTAAGAAGTAGAAAAAATTTAGATCTATGCTCAAAGTGTCACGGCTTCTCCGTTTTTAGGCCACATGCGAAAGATCCGCGACTCTCATTTCTAAATACAATTGTACCGAGCGTTTGACGAGGGAGCAATCACTATTTGACGCAGCCATGACTCGAACTCACAACCTCCCAGTCACGAGACGAACGCTCCAAATACCGAGCTACCGCAACCGCGGTATCCAGTATTATCCATATACATAAAATAGTATCTTTCTTATTTGTAGTTTTCAAGTAGTGACACATATTTATAAACTAAATGGATTTCTGTGCAAACAGTACGAAGAACTTCAATATCTTTTAATTAGACCCACGTGGGGGAAATGACCAGACAGTTTATAGTATCGCGTCCGATACAAATAAGTCTTTTTAGTTAATTGAAAGAATGCAATAAGTACCTAGGAGGGGCCTGATGAAAAGCTGCGATACAAAACGATAAATTTCTACAAATAGAAAAGAGTAATTAACGTGCTTACGCGCTTTGGACATGAAACTGTATTTGTACAAAAAGTTGGTGGTGCTGAAAACTAGTATATCGGAGATTGTTAATGTGTACAAAAATAATGATGTATGTACTTTGGTACTTATTGAATTCTTTCTAGGCGACTCGCTAAATTACTAATAAACATTCGAGATCGATAAATGCAGTACTTATTAAAAACTGAAAATTGGACATGAGTGGTTAGAAATATAAGTATGTGAACAAGATTCGTTACAATTTTACAAAAGCTCTTATCAAATTCAAAATGATCTGCACGTTCTTCATATTTTGTATAAGCTGTGCCTTATTTACGTATTTATCTTTTGGGGGGTGGGGTAGAAATCAAATAATAGCAATATACTGTTAATGAAATTTAGATGTACTATTGTGAGGTCCAAACCCTATTCTTAGAGATAATTTTTATGCGTGGAATTTGTACACAGGACATATTCCATGAATGCCAATTATTATTTTTTCTAAATTCTATTCCTATAAACGAAATGTGTACTCCCACTTAGAATAGGAAAATAGAAATCGGGTTCTAACATGTACCGTATCGGCATATTCATTAAAAATACACTGAGCGATGAACTGTCTATCTATATACGATGCAATTTTGTTTTCGAATTTTTCGTATCTTCATTCTAAAATGACTATGAATTTTTTATTTTTTTAACAACATTTATTCAGGTATATAGTTGTATATAGTCAGGCTTTTACACAACCCTTACATCCCAACCTGACCAGGGGGTACAGGGTTTTAAGAATTCCAACTCTTTCGCTCACACATTCACACGGACAGACATTCATACTAAACAAAGGCTAGAAGTAAAGAAAGTAGAAAAAATTGACAATGTACTCTGGCTGAGTTCATAAATATCATACTATAATAATTAACAATCAGATATATGATGTAATACCAAGGTTGTCATAAAAAAAATACTACTTTAAACACACTATTGATTGAATATACATTTACCTCACTTCTTACGAAGAAAAAGAAAATTTATAACAAATGTATATAATACTAAAAAAGAAACATTTTAGGATATTTTTGTTTTAACATAGTTTACGTTATACTTAAGCTAATATTTCAAATAATTTCCATTTCTTTTCAAACTGATCTGTACAATTATATTTACTTGCAAATTGTTTTTCCACTCTGTATACATTAGTCCAAGTGGCTTTAAATTTACTCAATGACAAACAATCTCCTGTACATTTGGTTAAGTATATATAATGTTTCAAATGATAATTTACAAAGTTTACCATTTTCGAACATCCAAGAATAAAAGTTTTCTTATCAGTAATAATAATGAATGAAAAGGTTTCAGTAAACCAACGTTGCACATTTCTTTAAAAAATACTGACTTTTTCACAATCATACATAATGTGTTCCAATGATTCTCTCTCCTCTAAACAAAAAAAGTACATAAATCGTTGTCTGATTTCCCAATCATTTTCAAAAAAGTGTTTGTAGTTAAAATTCTATGATTTACTCGATATTGTAGCCATTGTAATTTACTATCTTTTGTGTTCATAAAAACATCCTTATGAATTCCTCTCCATTCTTCACTAGATATTTCAAATTGTTTATCTCATTTTTTTTTTGGTCCAGTTGGTTTTTCTTTGCTAGAATTCAATATTATGAATTTTAACCATATTCCGCTCGTTTTAAAATTTCCCATGAACTCCTAATAAAGTTGCCTCTCGCGGGTTTATTGGGGATTTTATACCCTGACGTGATATGGAGTTATTGTATGTTTCCTATAGGAGAACTGTGTACAAATTACAAACATCACAGTAGTAGAAATAATTACCACTTTGTCTGAATTGTTGATGGGTAACACCCTAGGTCCCCAGATACTGTTAGAAAAAGCCACCTTTTAATTATCTGAGTTCGTGGTTTTTTTCCCCTAACAAAATCTCCCGGCATATGGGTTAGTCCCCTTGCGCAGTTATTATTTCTTAGATATGATTATAGAACTATTTGTGTTTGCCAGTCATAGCGTTAATATAAAAGCTTGAAAATGTAAAATTCTAAAACTTTTAGCAACTTTTAGCACATACTCTAATTTTAGAATTGACTATACTGATTGGTACAAGTGTTGGGTCTCTATAACGCCAGTAGATAAAGCCAGTCCTTGTTATCAATGTCCTCACAGTCATCCTTTTGTCCGAAATACACGAATTTATGCCTGACCTTTTCCGATGAATACATATGTTATTAACATATTTGTACAAGTCATAATGAAAAGCCCAATTGCAAAATAGAGCTCGATTATAGGTCATTACAAGGCAGCAGACATATTGATTCAGGGAACGGATGCACTAAGTCGATTATTAACTCACAGTATGAACTATATGATTCAATTTAGTTTATATGAAAAATCAATATTGATATTGTAAATAATTTCTAGTAGCACATGTACATCACAAATGTTCACGAATATTACTACTGGTTTGTTTGTTTTTAAATCATTATTACAAAATGTATTTCAACCTCAACAAAGTGATTTACAGAAAGTCATATAACGAATTTATCTTCAGAAACAAATGTATAATTTCTTCCATTAGGATATAATTTTATTACATTACTAGTATCTTCCCAGAATTTTTATTCCCGGAATGTAACTCCTACATGTAGTTGCTTTCAGTTTCAAAGCCACCTTTCTTTCGTTTTAGAAGGAGGAAACGTGACAATGGCCTTCAGTGAAGGTCTTTTTTCCAACTGTTCTCGAACAACGTTCCCAGAAGACGAAAGACGATATGATTATTCGTGCATGACCTATAACGTTATCACGTCAAGCAGAGGTAAGGGGACATATCTAGACGAATGCTTTGTATAGGTAGTAGTTACCCCATATAATATTGTTGGTTATGTACAGATAACCCACACTTTTAACAAAAGAAAACACGCCAAACTATGGTACAATAGCCACTGAAGAATGAACTAAACAGCTGATGTAATGTAGCATTAGAGAGTAACGAATGCTTTGTATAGTAGCCACTAAAGAATGAAATAAACAGCTGATGTAATGTAGCATTCAAAAATGATATTCTTTTTTTTTTAAATGCAGTGTTTACTATCATTAACACAACGACTTCCGCCGCTATTGATTATACACATGTCAATTATGGGTCATGGCAATGTAAGGGATATATAAAAGTAAAGTTTTAGAAATTACAGCTTCATCCAGCAGATTTCATTAATGGTATACTGTTACTGTTACTATAACAAAACACCATGTTTTCCCCAAATAACTGATCTTTGATACATGTATATTTAATTCATGTATTTAATGTAACTAAGAAACGATTATGTCTATTTAGTATATTGACAGTTGTATTTAAGGTGAGAACCCCGTAAGTTGAAAGAACATGTGTTCAAACCATTTGTATAATATACACTTACTACAATAAAATATGTTCATTTCAATGGTATACTCATATCAGTGCAGGATGGATATCATATTAAGTGGGTATCATATTAAGTGGGTGTCTTATTAAGTAGATTTGATATTAATAGCGGGTACTGTTGAAACTTTTACACATTCGCGATAATCGTAACATGTCTTCTTGTGGTAAGATGCAACAAGTCAAGCGCATTTACATTACAGATGGTTAATATTACAGGCGGGAAAACATAAAACTTACAGATGGGTAATATTACATACAGGCGGGAAAACATAAAACTTACAGATGGGTAATATTACATACAGGCGGGAAAACATAATACTTACAGATGGGTAATATTACATACAGGCGGGAAAACATAATACTTACAGATGGTTAATATTACAGGCGGGAAAACATAAAACTTACAGATGGGTAATATTACATACAGGCGGGAAAACATAAAACTTACAGATGGGTAATATTACATACAGGCGGGAAAACATAATACTTACAGATGGGTAATATTACATACAGGCGGGAAAACATAATACTTACAGATGGTTAATATTACAGGCGGGAAAACATAATACTTACAGATGGTTAATATTACATACAGGCGGGAAAACATAATACTTACAGATGGTTAATATTACAGGCGGGAAAACATAATACTTACAGATTGGTAATATTACATACAGACGGGAATACATAATACTTACAGATGGGTAATATTACATACAGGCGGGAAAACATAATACTTACAGATGGGTAATATTACAGGCGGGAAAACATAATACTTACAGATGGTTAATATTACAGGCGGGAAAACAATACTTACAGATGGGTAATATTACATACAGGCGGGAAAACATAATACTTACAGATTGGTAATATTACATACAGGCGGGAATACATAATACTTACAGATGGGTAATATTACAGGCGGGAAAACATAATACTTACCGGTACATCTATTGATCAGACTTGAAGAGTTAAACATAAAAGTAAACACCACGCAATTGATAAACAAAACAAAAGAAAGCATATCCGAGTATTGGACGCGCACGTCACGCCTTCAGAATTGCAGTCTTTCACTCTCCAGTCTTACAACCTGAACAAGATAATACATGCTACGATATTTGGACAGGATTATCCTGGGTTGTAGAGGGATGTATCCCCACTTGTGACCCGGGACACTCAGTGTTTAGTTTGGATTATTACGAACTATGAGATTGATCACTGTTCGTTATCTTCACCTTTCACGCAAAATATTTAGAGGTTATGACTAGTAGTATTCACAAACTTCAGTTAATTACCACGGTGTGTTAGGAAAGCCTGCTAGAATCGCTTAAAAAAACATTTTCAAAGGCATAGTGATTTAAATCAAAGGCGTAATAACGCGAATTCAAAAGACATTATAATGCAGAAGAAAGGTGTTGTAACGCGAATGAAAGACATAACACGAATAAAGCATAATGACGCGATTCAGAAGGTAATAATATAATTTATAAGTTAACAAATATTTTTTTAACTTTTGATGATGTCTACTCGTGACTGCATGGACATGTTTAGATGTTGGTAGACCTTGGTTAACCAATACCTGATTATGTACTTATCTCTTTTTATATCCTGTTATCGTAATTTAGTCATGGTATTGAACACAATCAGAGGACTACAATTGTTATTATTATGATTGAATAATTCCAAGGTTTCTAAATGGCTATGATCCAACAAACTAGTAAAAATACAAACTGATATATGTATTCAGCTACACGTGCCTTCTAGATGAATATCCAACATCGTACCAAAACTTTGGAATTCCTGAATTGATGCGATTGTTCATCAAATGAAAACGGGTGTTTCTAATCGCTTTCTACTATGCCCTGTTAAAAAAGAATCCGACCAGCTGTTGTTTCGTAAGCTCTGGTCGGCAGTCTCGATGTTCTGAAGCACTCAATAATATAATAAAACAAGTTGCTATCCTTTTAAAAAAGATTGCAATACGTGGATATTAATCATGTGTTTCTAACAGTCTTCTAGTTTGAGATAAAAATATGCTTTACCTATGAAGTACAGCACGCACCGAGTCTGGAGCCCCCCCCCCCCCCCCCCCCCCCCCATATTCTATCCCAAATTCTCACGGGATGCAAATAACATAAATATCAGAACATGCAATATTACACGCGAGGAATTTATTTTCGCGTAATTTCGCGAGAAACACCACTTGTGCAATAAAATTATAGGCACTTGAATCAAAACTTATAAACTATTTCTTTAATAAACCATTTACATATGCTGTAATAACCCAATTAAAGAGTATAGGGAGTCTATTCGGGTTATCATAGCATAGTGGATGGATTATTGAGGAAATAGATAATCCACACGTTTTAAAGGAAGTTGGGGTATATTGTTAGTTGGAAGTCCGTCTGTCACACTTTTTTTCCCCTCTTTCATTTTAAGCAGCAACCAATCAATCTTTTGGAATATGATACAAGGTGGATGTACACTAAGGTTTCAGAATTTTCAATTTTACCCTTCAAAATGGAGGTTTAAAAAACGATGTTTTTTCTTCTAAATAAACAAAAAACCTTATTCCAAGAACTCCTCATACATTTAACGCAACAGCCAAATCATCTTTTGGAAGATGAATGGTGGTGTCCTGTAGATGTGCAACAAATTTTCACCCTGGGAGCCAAATGGGGGCCAGAAAAGGACGTTTTTTCCCGATAGAAGAGCCCCTGGTTCCCAGAACTCCACAATTTAAGCAGTAGCCAAATCATCTTTTGGAAGATAATTGTCGGTGTTCTATAGACGTGCAATAAGGTTTCGGAATTTTCATTTTTACCCGGGAGCACCAAGCAGCATCTATTTTTTAATTATTTTTTTGTTCTGACACTACAAAATACATTTTCAGTCACCTTGGATCCATGCGAAACCAGATTCTTTATTCTGGATTGAGTCTTTAAAAACCCGTTTATTATTAAATATCACAGATTCACAATCTGGATATATGGTGTAAATGTAACCAAACACGACTTCAGGTCTAAATATATTACATCACGTGCATTGTATTGAATTAACTCGAATCAATTTATACACTCGGGTTTTAACTGAACCCACAGAAGAATGCCCGCATCGCCTTCACACAGACAATTGGGTTGAGGTTGAAGAATGAGCTAACCTACATGTAAACTACACGTACTGTAACGATATCTGCAAAAATCAAATCATTGGAGCGCCAAATTAACATAAACTCAAATAATTAAAGATATCATTAATCATTTTGAAGACATCATTATTTCAATTATTACGCGCAATAACTGAAATGATGCGCATATCAAATCAGTTATTGCTCTTATTGTTCTTATCAATCCAGTTGATGCATCAGTTCAATTATTGCTCTCATCGACAGAATTGATCCATGCATCAATGTGGTTGGACATATCAGTGCTCGCCATTGCTTTAAAGCTCGGCAAAAATGATTTGATTAATTGAAGATTTCTCTAATTAAAAGGTTATTCTCTTTAAAAGAATTATTGCACGCATCAATGAAATTAATGATAATGAAGAAAGCAATTATTCCATTATCGCGTGCATGAATTGAATTTATGTAAACAGTTATTTGACTGAAGAGGGCAATAAAATTCAATAAATGCGCACAGAAATTGACTATTGCTTTCTTTAATTGAATTATAGCATGCATCAATTAAATTGTTGATGTCATTAATTCATTTGAAGAGAGCAACAATTCCATTATTGCGCGCATCAATTAAGCAGAATGATTTAATGTTATTAACAATTCAAATAATGCGCACATTATTCAAAATTGAAGATATCAGTAATTATTTGAAGATATCTTTGGTTATTGCGCGCATCAAATGAATTGATATCATTTAATAATTAGATATCTTCAATTGAGTTTTTGTTAATTTTGCGCTCGGTAAAAATCTATCAAGTATTACCTTGACAGATTTTAAGAACCTTGTCTCCTCAGAAAATTCAGCTAATATACCGCATATAACACCCCCCAAAAAATGTTAACTCACTTTGCGGTTGTTGTTGTTTTTTGTTTAATTACCCAAGTTGAATTAATTCACTTCATGTCCAAAACGAGTTTACTTAACCCACTTTCAAATTAGATTAAGTTAACCAGGTGTGAAAGCGCTGCAAGATATGTTATATTGAGGAACATGGAGAAGAAGATCTATAGTTTGTTGGATCTCAGCCAATTAGATTGATTGATTGTATGTTGTTTAACCCTCTCGAGAATATTTCACTCATATGGAGACGTCACCACTGCCGGTGAAGGGCTGCAAAATTTAGTCCTATGCTCGGCGCTTATGGCCATTGAACAGGGAGGGATCTTTATCGTGCCACACCTGCTGTGACACGGGACCTCGGTTTTTGTGGTCTCATCCGAAGGACCGCCCCATTTAGACGCCTCTTACGACAAGCAAGGGACACTGGGGACCTATTCTAACCCGGTTCCCCACGGGATTCTCAGCCAATTAGAAAGCTCGAAATTGTTCAATCATAAAACGCTGGATGTTCAAAGCATAACGTTTTAGGATATTAAAGTTAAAAAACATTTCTTGAAAATAGTAAGCAATGTATAAATTTGGCAGTTTGTATAGAGAAATTCAATAGAAAAATGATCTAGGGAAAATTAGGGTGGGGGTGTTAATTTTTATTTTCAGTCTTGAAAGGATTCATTTATACTCACATAAATATCATAACGGAAGAAGAAACTATAAGATTTAAGCCGCCCGCAACTTTTTTGTTCTACTCCAGTAATGATATATCTCAAACTATTGTTTGGTTCAGCATGGGGGAAAGAAAGATAACTCACTCAAACATGAATGTATTGATTGGTTTACAGTTTTGGTACACGGGCACTTGACCTTTTAAATATCTATATGAATTTAAAAGAAATCGTCTTCCTATAAATAAACTATTTCACAAGATGTATCACGCCACCATCTTGGTTTTCTATTGTCTCCTATGTAGATATTTTTACTATTTTCTGTCATTTTTAATAAGGTGAAATTGATAAAATGACGCAGATTTTAAGGGTTTTGGAAAAAATGTAAGTTCTCCCATTAAGAGTGATTCAATATATGAAAAGATTTATTTCTCCGAGAGTGGAAGGAATTATTGCTTCTTTTATCGTTTATCGTTTACATTTTTAAACAAGAGACCACAATTTACCTTAAATTTGAAAATTTTAGGGGGCGCGCGCCGGTTGCCCCCCCCCCCCCCATTAAATCCGCCACTGGAAACCATAAAAACATCGGGTTGCATTAGTTAATATTTCGAAATATTTTTATCATATAGACTTGGGGTAATCAAAGGTATGGCATACATGCATAATTTTATGCATTTATTGTATCACGCTTTATCCCAGTGTGTACACAAAAATTGTTTAAGACTCATTTGTCTGGCATTGTTCTGTCTGGGCTCTGTCGCCGTACAGATGTGTAACCCGAATTACTTTGCAAACTTCTTTATTTGCATAAAGTTGAGTTTTGATATAGCAACGTGTACAGATCTATGTGGTAAAAGATTGAAACATAAACAACATTTCTATGTAACATTCGCATACACCGTAAATTCTGACATTCTGATATGACTAGAGCAATTGAAATGATGCAAGAAATGCATTTCATACAAATAGTACATATATGTTCTAATTGCTTATAACACAATCGTCAATAAGGCTAGAGATAATTCACTGGAAATAACACAAATCAACACAAGTCAGCAAGTGTACAGATGCAAGCAAATACTCGCTCAATAAACAAAGAAAGATAACTCTAACTATAAACAGATATTATATTTTCTCATATCACAATTCGCACTTCAGACTGCAGGGGCGGATCCAGAAAATTTTCAAAGGCGGAGATGAGGAGTTGGTTGCGACCCAAGTTTGTCCCTTTTCCGTCCCAAAAAAGGAGATTGGAAAAAAAATATGGCCAAAAAAAGACCACTTTTTCTTTAAAATTTTCAATCAAAGTTTGGGGTTAGGTTGCAACTTCCGTAACCTCCCCCCCCCTCCCCCCTCCCCCCCCCCCCCTAGATCCGGTATTACATATACCGTTAACCACGTATGCATATCTAGCTAGTGTAAAGATTTATTCTGTTCATATCGTGTTAACATTTGTAGAATCTATGTTACAATAAAGGTTTTAGGTAAATAAGCCTCAGTATAGCCACTGGTGTATAATAGCAATATGTGCAGTACTTCTAGCAAGGAATATGAAATGGGCATGCACAATTTGGCAGTATGCCTTACGCCTGATTTCCCATATTCAAATCTAAACAAAAAAACAAAAAGGCTTAATATTGTCCTCTTATTCCTGTACAGATAATTTGTTTCAATACTAATGTATAAGTTCGTCTTGAAAAAATTGTTTCTATCCTATTAGTATTTCTGTCATCCATTATTTTCTAGACACAATGTGTTTCATTCTGCAGTTCACAATATACATGTAAATAACTTTTTATAAACAATTTGACAGCTTTGGCATCTTCTTATATCGATTAAGGTAGCTTATTATGGGTTCAAACTATAAAAATAATGTATTAATTTCCATTTAATTAAGTTTTATTCAATCAATAACCCCCCCCCCCCTAAAGTCTATATGTTGCCCCCTTTCTAAAGATATTAGACATATATGTGCATAAACAGAAGTATATATAGTAACATAAGAAAATCGCACATTTTCGTTAAACAGCGTAATAAAAAGTACATAAAGTTAAAATGACACGGTTTTAATATTAGCAGTTTAAAAAGAATTCATAATTTATAAATACATATAAATTAATTGTGGATATCAGGAAAATCATTGTAGACATACAATAGAGAAAATAATAGCACGAGTTATTGCCCTTGGCGACAGATTGTAATATAAATAATGATCATTAAATATTTATAGAAAATGTAAACTTTTTCAGTATCATATAGTTTACTAGTTGTTGTTTTTTTTTATTGTACCCAGTGAATAAAATTCTTACAAAAGATAAATTTTTAATCAAAGTTTAACGAATTAAAGATTTTGCAAAAAAGAACTTATGATGTCACATAGAGGTACCTTAACAAATTTTACTTTATAGTTCAGTTTTTGTTGAAAAATCATACTAAGTAAATAACCACAGTTGTTGTATGTTAATTGTTACGTATTTTACTTATTAAATAACCTCAGTTATTGTAAGTAAGTTGTAACACACATATTGTTCACAGAACCATTAGGAGGAATTTGGCTGCATACATTTTATTTACCAAGATAACTCTCACAAATACTATATTTTCTGTGATCTGTATAAACCACAGACACTCGACGTTTTAAATATACATTGTATATATATATCAATAAAAATCATTGTCTTCCTGGGATTGTTTACAGGAAGACTATATATATATATATATATATATATATATATATATATATATATAATGTCGAGTGTAAGTGGTATGTACTCAAAAAGTAGAAATATTTTGAAATAAAGTGTATGTCATAATGCTTGCCTTTTGCCTAATAAGCATATCAGTTTGAGAGTATGTTTTATTTATACTGGCTATTGGTGTTCAACCCCACCCACTCTACCCCCACCCCACTCTCGCGCGCCGTCATGGACCTCTGACCAAGACTGTTTGATAGCTACCACAAATTCACAGCTGTGACGTGATGCACAAAGACCTTTTTTTTCAAAAATAATATACCGTGTAACGGAGCACGTTTGAGTTTAAGCCGAATGTCATAGCTGACAAATTGAATAAAAAGATATTACAGTTAGAATTTATAAAATTACAAAAACTTACATAAAGAACAGAATTTGATGGTTACGTCTGTAACATTTAACACTTATACACATAATCAGTAGAAGGAAACAATACATATTACACCGCACGCAATAGGATAGAAAGAACGTTCTAAATCCGTCCAAGGGGAGGAAAAATCGATACTTCTCTATTAGGATTTGATTTTTCCGAACTAATGACTCTTTCACAAAGTTTTGTTGCTGAATGTTAAGGTGGCGTACTCCTGTCTGACGCGTAGTATTGTGGCAGGATCCCACTGGAATTCAAACGTTGCATTCGGAGTCGCTTTAGCATTTATCGAGCGACATTGTGTCACCTCGCATGCTGCAAGAGAAAATATTCATCCCCTACTTCAATACCGTGATGGAGACAATGACGTTTCTAAGCAACATGAATGGCGTCTCCGCCTAGAGCTCACATAATAAATTCAAAATTAACAATCTTCTACATCGGTCGTTTTATCCCGTGAGCTACTGAGTTAATAATTAATGATATCAGCCTTACCAGTGCTCTTCGGTGTATTACATCCGTTTTTCAAAAATACGATATCTTCAATGTCGACTTGTCAAAACGTTGTTGGTTTTTATTTTAAAATCTATACAAGGATCTAATTGAAAATGTGTTATAAATAGAAGTTTTGTGTGATAAAAAGAAGTTTTATGGAAGTGAATGATACGAATTATTGTACTGTGACAAGTGTGCACGGTGTGGCGTCCTGATCAACAGAGGGTGTCGTGTTTAGAAGTCCACAAGAAGGATCTTTAATAACATTTCTAGGTGTTGTGTTTAGAAAGTCCACAAGGAGGATCTTTAATAACATTTCTTTTGAAAGGAGAATTATGTACTCGAGCATTTAAACTGCGTATGTGTAGCAATACCAACACACCTTGTCTGAATGGTCACCGCCATGAAAAATTTCCTCAAGTTCAAGACTGGGGAGAGTCCTGATGTCCGGAAGTTTGGAGAAGAGTATTACTTGAGAGAGGCCAAGATATGGCGCCCATTCCGAATTTGTGGAGTGTTTTCTGTAGCCATAGCTCTCCCTCTCACCCTGTCTTCTATACTCCACGACAATTGGCTTTATGGTGAAGGTGAGTGTGCACATGTTGTATGTGTAAACAGTTGTACATGTTAATCAATGGTCATTGAATTTCATTTCATTCCTTACTGTAGATAGAATATCACAACATAGCTGGATACATGTTAGTGACAATATGGCGTTATTTCGGTGCAACATTTGCATTTCCATTGCGAAATACAACAGATCATGGCAGACTTCAATTGAACGCATACAGTGAAAAGTCAGAGTTTTTGAACATTGTTATTTGGAATAAAGATAGTATATTCCTTCACAATAGCAAGGTATCTTAACCTTATCATCAAATTGGGAATTAACGTATTCTACAATGCATCAAATAATATTGACTATATTGACATGTAAAATAACTTTATAAAATGTGTCAGAATATAAAGCTCTGACAAGAGATTGAAAAAGATATATCCAAATTACCTGAAATATCTGAAGGTTTTAAACCAACCTCATGACCTTGGCCTCCAAATTGCCTGCAGTTCATCTTAATGTAAATATTTATTTGATCGAGATGTGGGAAAATAATGTAAATGACGTAGAAAAACTGCTCTTTATTATTTTTATATATATATATCAATTAGACACTGTTGAACCTATGTAATGGAAATGATGGTTACGTCCAACTTCATTAAGTCCAGTTAAAACCATTTCCTGTTGAATAAGTAAGCAAAAATAGATAGTCTAATTAAACTGTAGTCGTATATAACTACCACATAAGTGCTCTTTGAGTAATAAATCATGAATTAAACGTAAGAATACATAAAACTGCCAAGATGTTCTTCAAGGAACTCTTTTTTGATATAAAGCACAATTGGCTTGCTGGAAGAACTTCAGTGGTTGCTACAACGATATGGTTTTTCAACAGAGCTTGCTAAGCCATGATAGACTTTAGCCAAGCGCTCTGCACTAGATGTAGATGTGAAAGAAATTAAAATCGAAGCCCTGTGTCACTTTAAGCCACCAGCATGCTTGAATGAAATGTTCTGGGTGAGAAGTTAAACAATAATCAATGAATATATATGTACATGGCGACTACAGGCATTATGAACTTGCATCATATTTTGTTGACAGAAAAACGGAAATCAAACCTGCTTTTGTAATATGAAAGGAAAAAAAGTACACTATATTTTTTTTTAAAATAGTTAGGAAAACATTTTTATCACAAAAGCTAACATTTTATCTTGGTGTACTTTTTGGCAAATAGTATTTGCTAATACTCTTAATTGGACTTGATTTTCTTTTCTTTTTTTCTTGAAAGTAATGAAAATTCACTGCATGTATACCAAAGAGTTCACATTTTTTTGTCAGTCAATTATGAAAGGGATTACTTTCTCGTCTGTTTTTATCCCCTGTGGCGTTTTCTCAGAAGAGACTCGTATCAATAAGACTGAAAAAGTCTAGACCTTTTTCAAACTAACCACTACTTAAGACTGGTTAAGACTAAAGTCATGATCAAGGCTGGTGTCTGTCTGCTTACAAAATCGATTTTTCGCCGCTGCTGTTGGTTTCAGATTGCAAGTGTGATATTGATTGCCGAAAATCTAATCAATCTGGAATCATAATCACAATCTGACGGTGTCCGTTGTTTATTTCATGGCAGGAAGTCGTAACTTACATACATAGGAAAACATATATCGACTCATGATTTGATAGCTAGTCAATAGATTATTTATGAGTTAATGATAAATGTCTTTTTGGTGTATATTTGATGGCCAAACTCATGAGATGTAGACACCCATGATTTATGATGAGCCATATTTTATTTAATGTGTAAGCAATTACCATTTCTGTGAATATTTTGATCGGATAGCAAACAATAGGGTCATACAATTTAACCCAAAGAAAAATTGAAAGTTCTGTGCAATGTATATCTCGTTCCCGGGAATGTTTGGGAAATTGAAAGTTGCATACAATGTATATCTCGGGGTTCCCGAGGGTGTACAATGTATATCTCAGGATAAATTGGTTCCCAGGGATGTTTGGGGAATTGAAAGTTATATACAATGTATATCTCGGGGTAAATTAGTTCCCGGGGGTGTTTGGGAGAAGTCTGACCGAATTACAATACTCAATGTGTACATCGCCGGATACCACAGAGGACGATATGACATTGTAGAAAAAGCATAAATGTGCAAAATTATACAGATACCAGAGCGATCATACATATGTCTCTGCAGCTACACACTAGAAAGTAGAGAGACAAAATCACCCGGTGGTATAATGCCCAAGTACACTGCACTAGTATTAATGAAGGAACGAGAAATAGACTGTATTTAGATGTTTTCTAGCGATAGCAAGAATATGATAGGTATGCATGCATGTTCCATTTTTGTGACGCTTGCATGTATTTATCATACAAATTTTGTACTTATTTTGTACCTAATTTTAGGTTTCCAGAGCGGTATGTGGGACAAGTGCTATCATATGGAGAACTCCAGCGTCGCCCCGATCTGCATCGGAGACTCGGTCCAGCGTACGGCTAATAAACAATTCATAAACACGTCGTCTTAATTATCTATCAGTAAAATCAATCGTTATATTGTGTCAGCAATGATGAGTTTTAAAAGAGGGGTATTCATGGCGTCTAGGTATATATGAAGTTTACATGTATGTTATTGGAAAGGTTTCGTTTAATTAAAGGGCCCCCAGCACACACATTTTTGTGTGTACGGGGATCTTGCGTTTAATGAATCTGGTAGGGTTATTTTTTTTTTTTTACAGCGTTTGCTGACAATTTTTATCATTGGATATTACTTGCGTCAATAAGGACGCACAATTTGCCAATTTCTTGCTATATAAATAAAAACTCTATGACGTACATTCATATCATGGCGAGACTATGAAGGAATGCTGGTCTCGTATTCATGCCTATGTCTTTTGTAGGGTGGCAGAATGCCGTTATTGGCCTGATGATTTTTTCCGCTTCGTTTGGATTTATCGCTTCCGTTTTAGCCGTGTGTGGAGTCTGTACATCACCATTGCCCAAAAAGATTTATTACTTCCACTCAGCGGGAGAAATATTTTTAGTCTGTGGTAAGATATTTCTCTTCTTCAAGTCATTCAATGGTTTCTCTGTACTCACCGAAGACGAGTGCCCGTCCCGAACGGGAAAATACAGAATCATACATTTTAAATCGACTGCTTTAAATGGAAGATCCAAGACAAAAGTTTTAAAAGGCGTTTTGGAATATAACCCATGCGAGGAAGAAACAATGTATATGTCATTCTCTCACCAGAGGGCGCGTTATATGCAATGCGAGTCGCGCACGGAACTCTGGGTAGAGAATGTGTATTTGTACTTTGAAAATCAGTGTAAATTGTTAACGGATTTTTTCTTATTCTTAAATGTTTCAACTTTTCTGAGATTTAGAAAACCATGCAACTAAAAAATAGCCACACACATTCTGGAGCATGTTTTGTCCACACTATATATATTAAGAAATTTATATTCATGAACAGTGCACTCTCAAACTTGGTAAAGCCTATACTAGTTTTAATTATTAAAAAAAAACCCACTTGACTTCCTAAAAACTCTCATGCATTATCAAAATAAGTATTGTATAGAAACTAATCTAGAAGCTCGGACTGCGGTAGCAGCAGATCTGTAGCTCTCCGGTTGGGGTAATATTGGGACAGACCAGAGAGCTACATATTCATCCCTTACATGGCTACATAAAGGAAATAATTTGAAGCTGTTAGATTACGGGTCACGGGAGGAGGTGGATATTTCTGAAGATAAGTTTAGTCACAAGTTTTGTGGCAAAATGTGAGATATTTTTTATAATAAATTTTTGATACGGCAAAGCAATAATATTTTCAGCAATAGAAGACCTCAACCGTGCGCAGATTTTTCTGCGCCGTAAATTGCACGTTTTTTAGGGGTGGAGCTGCATGTAGCTATCGAGTCTATCCCAATATTTTCACAGAGAGCTACAGATTACGGATTTCCATTGGGTGTCACGAAAGCCAAACTTTCACGATATTTGTTGTTATAAACCAGCTGTATTATGTTCTCTTTCCTGTGTTAACGAATAAAATACGCGATTAGGTCTACTTTTTCTACATTTATGACTTCGACTCTCTATATGAAGCTGAGAGATGGTATTGACCGAAATTACGTAATTTTACTTGTTTTCATCAGTATAGTCCTCATATTTTCATTGTTTGGGTACTCGACTATGTTCCAAATCACAATAATGAAGCTCACAGTAATTGCTTAAAAACATTTCTGTTTCTGCACCTACTGATGTATAAATAGTTAAGTACAGGATGAGAAACGTGAATATAGTACTTACTGCCAAACATTTAAACACTTGATCTGGAAGAAAATATCAGATCAATATTTTCTCACCGTATTTTTGTTTTTCTTCCTTTTCAGCGATAAGTACAGGAGCCGCCTTAATCATTTACCCGGTTGCCATGGAATCAAACGACTCGTCCTCGTCTCACCAGTACGGTCCCGGCTACGGGCTGGGGTGGGGCAGTGCCTTCTTTTTTTTAGCAGCCGCTTTTTGCATGAGTCTAGATGACCTAGTTAGAGAATCATCCAAAGCCAAAATATGTCGACTTTGTTTCAAGTCTCGTCAAGGTGACAGGCGAGAGCAATCAGTATGATATCACTTCCGGAAGTTTGGATTTAATATTACTGTGTCGTATCTTCCGGCTTAAGGTGACAGACGACAGCAATCAGTATGATATCATTTCCGGAACTTTGGATTTAATATTACTGTGTCGTATCTTCCGGCTTAAGGTGGATGAGATTCAACCAAAATAAGTTGGAAAAGGGACGTGTTTGCATTTACTATTGCATTCCCCATGAGAAAAGGAGGATTACTTTAACTCTTCGAAGGATGATGAAAACTTTGAAACTGAATCAAAATACTGATAAGTGAAATCCATGTTTCCTAAACTTCACAGCTTGATAAGGAAATAAGCAACACACAGGCGCGAGTCTTACAGCGTTACCAAAAGTCACAGAAAGGAGTTTAATTGTATGATTTATTTATATTCATGTTGGGTACTATAATCTGTCTTCACCCCAACAGATCATGCATGAAACTTCTTCAATGTAATAATCGATGTATCGCACGTGTCAGCACTGCACCCGATTTTTCAGCACGGTGGTTGTATTCACTCTCTCTACACTTTGTACGCGGCTTCATGTCCTATTTAAAAACACCATCACAGCTACTGGCAACTGTAAGACATCTCCCCAACTCTGAAAATGTATAACGTATGAAAGTAAAAATTTATCTCTGCTCAAACTTTTCATCGAATGCCGTAGTTATGTGGGGTAGAGTGTTGCGTTACATTGTTTTACATCTCGTTTAGAGTCGGTAGTTTCAAAGTACATAGGCGTAGCTTGGGTTCGAATATTACCGAGGCAGGGGGTCTGGGGGGCTGCGCCCCCCAGAAGCTATCGACATTTTAACAACGTAAAAGGTGTTTTTTTGGTGTTTTTTTTTACCGAGGCAGCTGCCTCGGTTGCCTCAATGGAAGCTACGCCACTGAAGTATACAATATATACAACACCTTGACTTATACAACATAATAACACCTTGATTTTGGAACGGCGACTGATACTTGCACTCATATTGAATACTATCCACAAATTGATTTTTATGTATTAACCAAACATCAAGCTAAACGATATTTATGTTTTGCTCAATAAAAACAAAGAAAAAAATTCAGATATGCAGTATACCGTCGTGTAATTTTAATGATTGGTTATAATGGCAATTCTGTTAACTATTGATCGTCACGTTTCTAGTTTTATTTCTCGCAGATGATATGGGTCGTTGTTATTAATTTAATCGTTGTCCATGTTATCGCATGCTTAACATTAATTGGATTTATTTTTACCCCTTTGTATACAAGGAAAGTACGAACATCTCTGTATAATGATATTTGAAATAGGATGTTGGGTTTTTATTACCAGAATTTCAACAGTTTTATATTTGTACATGTAACGCAGGTCTGGTTTGTTAACACTGTTATCGTTAAAGCAATCGATACACATGACATGTAATTTATTGACTATGTTAAATATATATATTTATTTCATGTTATTTTGATTTGTACACGATTAAATTTTCAAAATCTGACTTGTTTTCTCAACTCTTTTAGTAGGCGATAGTAACAGACATGCACTACACGATTGACGTCACAGATCTACAATGCCTCGTTCACGAGATTTCTGCTTCAGACTCCTCTATTCAAATATATTTAATTATATCAAGTTTCATGTTTTCAAACAAAAGGAGGTAAATGTTGCGTTATCCTTTGTTTCTGCTTATTCTAATTACATGTTATACTACATTCTTTAAATGTGAAATAAACATGATAATGGAAACTTGTATCCTATTCCATATCACCACGAGGGCTGATGATGGTGTCTATATATCGGGTTAATATGGTGTGCGATATAGGAAAAGGCTATGCCTTATTCTCTGCACATTTGGAAATCTGTTGAAATGCAGAGTGTGTTTCATATTACTATTGATTAGCTTGGTGCATGACGCCCTAATTATTGCGCGCAGTTTCGATCGTTGAAACTTTTTTCATAACTTGAAGAATATCACTCATTAAACGACAGTTTATTACACACCAGAGAAATACTCATGCGTGGTAGCTGTAAATTATAATCTAAATAAAGGATGTTTGTGATGTACCAATAGTGTTACAAGCCTACTCAATTCTAGCAACTTCATTGCAATAAATTCCAAACTAGTGGTAATAATTATAATGGAGGAAAACAAAACAAAATTCATCTGATACCAGAAGCAAATGATCACTCTCTAATACTATTGGCTTTGTTAAAAATCAAGAGAAATGGCTGAATTTAGACATTTTGTTAGAAAGGTTAAAAATAAGGCCAAACATCTCTTCACAGAACGTTGATAATGCGATAATATTTGAATTTGCTGTAGACCAGATAAGACTGAACTGAATTCTAGTTGTGTGTAATCCATCAGTGTAAATAGAACTGAATTCTAGTTGTGTGTCATCCATTAGAGTAAGTACATTTATAGTCGAACATTGGTTTCTTCTTCAAAAAGTAGTTATTTAAACAATAAAATGCTTTCCTTGTTGTTTTATCGGATGGCAAGGTAGCAAGCATTGCAGAAAAGGTTCATAACCTGCGTTATGTAATTTTTCTGCAATGATTGCTTCCTTCATCATCTGATGGAACAACAAAGAAAGCATTTTATTGTTTATATTTTTATGTATTTTTTTTTTTAAAATATAGACTAGATTTAAGGTAGCTCAGTACACTAAAATTTTATATAATGGCTCGTTAAAACACCTCTTATGAAGTATGATTTCAACATCGAAAGAGTGATACAAGCTCTCAATTATTTTATATTAATTTTTTGGGATTTTTCCCGGAATGATAAAAAAAATTGTTTTGTTTGCAAATAAGAGATTCTTGAATCCAAATTTCGCTGTGATTTGGTGAATGATATGAATATTTAATAAAACATGCATAAAAGATTCCGATACAAACGTGGTTATTTTTAGGAAAAAAAATATTTATGAAAATTGGAAACGTTATTTGTTCATATATTTTTTTGAAATATGTTTCTCTGATATATCTTTTAAGGCTACTAACTGACATGGGTTTTTAAAAAAAAGATTTTATCCGTAGATTTAAAAAATATGAACAAATAACGTTTTCAGTTTTCATAAATATTTTTATTAAAAAAATTAAAACGTCTATCTAAGTTTTCTTACATATTCATATTGTGCATCAAATCACAGCGAAATTTGGACTCTAGAGTATCTTATTTGCAAATAAAGTACCTTTTTTATCATTCCGGAATAAATCACAAAAAATTCATATAAAATACTTGAGAGCTTGTATAACTTTTTCGATGAAGAGGTGTATTAACGAGTCATTAAATAAAAATTTAGTGTAATGAGCTACCTTAAGTACTAGAATATATCGTTGACCTATTCGTTAAATTGAACCAATGCACCCTTTGACCTTGACGCTCCATAACAAACATGTATTTATTGTCTTTGACGAAAGCAATGTCAATTTCATAAGAAATATAAAAGAAAAGATTCAGTGAATTTAAGTATTATTGAATATACATGCTTACTCCTCCTAGACACCTGATCCCACTTCTGGTATGTCCAGGGGTCTGTGTTTGCCCAACTCTTTATTTTATATTCCTACTAGTAGGAACTATGAGATTGATCACTGTTCGTTATCTTCACCTTTCATACAGTACAACCCTTGATATGGCACAATGTTCATACAATGTATTTTGCTTATTCATATGCAACACCTATTCGTCAATGCATGACCGTATGTATGTTATGCATTGCTTGGAGACATATCTAAAGTTGTAACATCGGATTATTTTACTCGTCATGTGATTATTCAAACAAATTATTCAGAAGTTGTGCGTCGAGTGAAAATATATTTTCTTCAGTTATAAGACATGCAGATCATGAAGCAACAGTAACTGACAAAAGTAGCAGGGTCTAGTAATTTTATATCATATTCTAAACATGCTTCCCTATATGAGGGCATTTTAGATCTTTCACAAGAAAATAATCAAAGTACTAAAAGTACTGAAACGAGGTGACAAACGACACAAAATGTCACAAAGATAATAAAATGTTATATATTATCCTGCTAGGGAAGTATTGGTGCCTTGACGGTGAA
Organism: Ostrea edulis; assembly: GCF_947568905.1. Taxonomy (NCBI): domain Eukaryota; kingdom Metazoa; phylum Mollusca; class Bivalvia; order Ostreida; family Ostreidae; genus Ostrea; species Ostrea edulis. The sequence goes on from NC_079164.1 coordinate 45,614,260, forward strand.
ATAAGAAAAACAATTGCAAGCAGATTAAAATATAAAAAGCAAACAGGAAGCAGATCTAAAAAAAAAAAACAAAAAAAAAAACAAAAAACAAAAAAAACAAAAACAAAAAACAAAAAAGTGAAGCAGATCAAAACAAAGAAGCAAGTCAAAATCAAACAACAGGAAGCAGATCAAAATCAAACAACACGACGCAGATTAAATTTTAAGTTTAAATATCCGCATAATGTCATAAAAAATAGCATTACAGTCTGAATCAGCATTTAGCGTCACTGTCACGTACATGAGTATCGAATACATAGAATTTCACCAGTCGCAGTAGCTTAGTGGTAGAGCTTTCGCTTCGTAATCGGAGGGTCGTGAGTTCGAACCCCGCTCGTTTCGTGGACGCATACAAACCTAAGACGTAAACATAGGTAGTGGTTGCTCCTTCGCCAAACACTCGGCATTTAGAAGTGAGAATTACGGGTCTTTCGAATATGACCTTAAAAACGGAGGTCCCGTGTCACAGCAGGCGATGGCACGTTAAAGAACACTCACTGCTACGGCCAGAAGTGCTAAGTATAGGTCTAAATCTGTGGTACTTCACCTACAAATGATGACGTCTCAATAAGATTTAAAAATTCTCGACAAGATGCACATATTCACAAGTCAAGGTTATTGATTCGTTACTTCGCACTAACCCTTGACATCAGTGACTATCAAAAAGTTGGGCTCGTTCTGATTGTTTCCACAAAGGAGTGGGAACCAGTGAGAATGCGGTTGTATTTATATCAACACAAAGCGAGAGATTCAAATCAAAACACGTGTAGTGATACCTACAATTATGGCTATTTCAATCGTTTAAGCAATATTGTCTTAACCAAAAAGGTTTCGAAACTTGATCTACTATCATTCAATGAACGTAATTAGTGGTGCAAATGTAAATATTACAATTACGCGTGTTTATCAATACAGCAGTATGAGATCGCGTCATTTGTATCCATATACACCATAGCAAGATGCAGTGATTTCATTGGACCATTTATTTATAGTGCATTGCGTAATGGTCTAATGAGCCCAACTTTTATATAGCGACTGATGTCAAGGGTTAGTGCGAGGAAACGAATCAATAACCCTTGAATTGTGAAGATGCAGGATGCAAAGCAAACCAACAACTAACCAACATAGAGTTTCACGGTAAACAGCAACTGAATTGGTCTTGCATTAAAAAAAAATGTCCCAAATCCATTTCACTGATTTGCAAAACAGTTATAAAAAATTCTTATTTGTTTAGATGGTAAACACCCCATTGGTGTTCTTTAAATGAATTATATTTAAGGAGGAATAACACACCATAGAAATATAAGTATGGAAAGTGGAGAATACATTGTATTTACAATAATATTTTGAAAATGAAAACTTTCAAATTTACCATATCTAGTTTTAAAAATCACAGTTTTAGAAGAAAGCAGTTTGAAAAACAAGAGGCGTAAAGGCCACACCGTTCACCTGATCCACCTTGGTCCTGTCGTTTTTCAGTTCTTGTGATTTGCAAAAGGTTTTTTTTTTTTCAGTCTTTATTCCCATAAAAAAGTTAAAGCTCTATCGTGGCCCAAACCTAACCCCAAAGGATTACGATGTAACCAAACTTGAATTCACACAACACAGGGATGCCTCATTATCAATTTGACTAACATGATCTTGCTGTTCTGGAGAAGGCAAGGTCATAGATCATGGTATGAAAGAAAAGATCTTGGCTTAAGAAATCTATATTGTATATACAAAATATGAAAGTTTTACTTCAAATAGTTCAGGAGATATTGTTTAGGTTAGGTTTCCTTAACAGCAAATCAAACTGCAAGGTCAAGGTCGCAAGGTCAAACACCATGGTATCAAATGAAATATCTCATCATAAAGAATCTATATGCAAACTGTGAAAGCCCTATATTAAATAGTTCAAGAGACATTTAATAGGCTTTCTTGAAAGTAGATAAAGGACAAGGTTAGAAAATTAGGTACAAAAAAGTTTTATCACAAGGAATGCATATATGAAATACGAGAGCACTATCACAAAAGTTATGACTAAGGTATAAGTTTTGAAATTTAGGTCAAACTCCAAGGCCAAGGTCATAAGGTCAAAGATCATGATGAAATGTAAGTCTTTACCATAAGAAATCTATATGTAAATCATGGCTATTGGTATTTTGCGAAAAGCCCAACTTCATGGGAAATATTGAATACTAGTAGGTTAGGTTTTCTTAAGAGTACATGTAGGTCAAACTCAAAGGTCAAGGTCACTAGGTTAAAAACCTTGTAAGAAAAAAGGTCTAGTCATAAGGAATTTGCATGTGAAATATGAGAACCCTGTCATTCACCATTCCAAAGCTATCAGCAAGGTTTATGTTTCGGAAAGACAGGACAAACAATATGCCCCTCCTTGTAGTCGTGATCACAGGGGCTAAGCCTGTTTTGGGCCCGAACTCTGTCACACCATAAATATAGAAAGGGGTCTAACTCTGACCTAGTTAAAAAAAACTAACCACTCGTTTCAAATGCCTAAAAAATCTTAAACTAGGTACGCTATCCGTAATTTGTCGTTTTCTTTGCATTGATTAATGTTTCAACTACTTGCATGCCAAATTTCAAGCCACGGATTCATAAAATAACAAAGATATACGACATAGTTCTTTCGATTTCACTTGTTTATTTTTACTAGGACATTTACCGGTCCAAGTCACGAAGTCGTTTCTCCTATGACAGCAGCGAAATTCAGGCTAGTGTGGAAAATTTCGGACCTGTCAATTAAAATTTCACATCAATTATACGCTACTTCCTTCCTCAGATTTCGGTACAATGAAGTTTGACTTTCGTTATCCGGTGGGAAATAAGTTGCAAAATTCGCAATGATCAAGAAATTTGGTAAAAAGGAAACCGACGGACAACCCTGACTAAACGAGGTTGACAATGTCACTTTAACAATAGAAATATAGCAGAAATACCAATCAATTTGCAAAAATCTAATTTAAAGATCGTCAGAGGAAACTCGGTGTACCTTCTGCCAGTGACCATCAGTTCTGCTTTGCCAAAAGACAGAAATGTGTTTATATATAGCATTTATACCACAGATTAAGACTGCATTTGTGACATACACTGTTACATATAATACAATGTATGCCATCTCAGTGACCTTTGGTATGAAAACAAGCGTCACGACACAAACATTTCTAGATCTGTCTATGATTTTATCAAACAAAATGTCATATCATGGCGTGCAATAAATATGAGAAGAACCCACCCTTAACTGGAAATCCCTTTCGTCTTTAAGCTGAAGGTATGGACTTCCTGTCCCTTTTCGTCGTTTTCTTCCTTCCATTATGTTTTGCCGATAATTCCGCTACCGTAACCATGACAAAGACCCATGTTTGGAGCGGTAACTTCGAGGGACATTTCATCCTACCTGTTACACATGGAGATCTCATCGGCTGGGAAGCCATCATCACCTTCAATGTTCCTGTCACAAATATACAGGTTATTTACCTTTGCTTCAATTACAGTCATTAGATCACGTTATACTGTATCAGTGATACTCCCCGGGTGATTTTAAATCTCTACAATATAAGGGACATTACTCCAACTCTAGTAATGGGCGAGTTTGTGCTTGTATCATGAGATATATAACCAACACATGCAGGTACGATGCTGAGTGGAAGTACGAGAGATGATATCATAATTAGTCTTTATATACACTACCGTACTTACAGGCCAGTTACATGATGCTCAAGACTTCCAGATAACATTGTTATAATGTAACTAGGAAATTGTACTCCTATGAAATGTTATAAGTTTCTTGATTCGTTTCATCATGAAAATATTTTTTTTAGCTCTTGTTACGGTAATAAAATCTGTATTTAGTTCGTTAGTAATGATGACATGACTCATTTTAACAGCAATATGTTGGTACAGTAAAGCGGACAAGTTCTGACAACAAAATCATTCTCCTGGTGAACAGGGCGGACAAAGGCATTGTGAAACAAGGAAACTCATTGGATATCCAGATCGGTGGGCGTTACACTGGAAGTACGCAACCAACGGCAACAGCCGACATCGTGGATCTGTCGTTCGATTCTCAAGTTGTGCCCACAGTTGTCGATGGTTTGTCTTTAAAAACTAGTGTTTTATGGCAAACATACTTCGTGTTTAGACAGTATTAGGTCTACACATAAAAGTAACACCAATCTTCAAATTCTTCAGATAAGGAAAACTCAAAATTGTTATTAAATTATCTAATAGCTGATGGAACAAAATACAACTATGACGAAGTTCTCATGAAGTCCATCCTATTCTATGAGGCTCAACGGTCTGGTAAACTTCCAGCCAATAACAGGATTCCATGGCGCGGCGACTCCGCCCTGCATGATCATGGAGATAATGGGGAGGATCTAACGGGAGGGTGGTATGACGGTAATACACAGCTCTTTGTATAACCCATATTTTACAAATGTCGTCTTCCCCCACACTACTGCACTAAAACCAAAGCTTAATACAAAAGCAGACGCCGATTTCATTGCATGAAACACTAGTATTTAGATAGGTGTTGTCACTAGGGTATACTAGACTAAGTATATTATTCTATATTCTACTACGGTTACTGCAAAGTTCAGAGGAATGCCGCGGTCATTATCCTGCGATATACCTTCATACATGTACGTAAAAATGATTATGAGAAAATTAATAGTGAACACGTCTCGTTTGCACTTTGTGTTTTGCTATTACAACAATGAAGTCGATTAATGATAATTCAATTTTATGATAATTGTTTTTATAAATCAACCATCTGCATTCCGATATCGATACACATGTACCGGTAAATAAACATGTTGATGCACAGACAAATTAACCCTCTTCCTAACGTATGTGTAGTTTTCTTGAATTGTGTATTCAAAGCAGTCGATATCATCCGTCAATATCAAACTAAATACATTGTACCTGAAAAAAATATCAAAATATATTTAGTATACCATACCATCTCACCTTTTTCGCCAGGCAAAACATGTAGGCCTAGTCCTTTTCGGAAACTGCCATGACCTAATTCGTAGCTGTAGATATAGGTAAACGATCGGCAGCATATTTCTGGGCCGTAGTAGAATAGAAATAAAATTCTTGTAATCATGGATTAGGATAAGCTCCTCTGTCTAAAGATGTTGTTTGAGATAACAACAACAACAAAAAAAAGCCTTGCCTTATATTTCAAAACAAAATTTCTAGACCTCGGAGGTCATCATGCAAGATACACGAAAACGCGATCTTTATTTCTTAACTATATCATTCTTTAAACTTTTAGCCGGAGACCATATCAAGTTTGGATTCCCAATGGCTGCTTCCACTACTCTCTTGGCCTGGGGCCTGTTGGAATACAAGGACGCTTATGAGAACAGTGGACAATTGGAGCACATGTATGACAGCATCAGGTGGCCACTGGAGTGGATGTTGAAATGCCACACAGGTCCTAATGAGTTATATGTTCAGGTACATAATAAAGCGACTAAGTTCAAATCTTAGTAATTGGTCAGATTTATCAAATTGTATTGGTGTAATTCGAAAAGATTACTCGTTTTTCATACTTACAATGTAGTGTAATGATATACACATTGTTATGAGGAAATAAAATTTGATGTTAATCCTGGGTATTTGATATTCATAGGTTGGAGATGGAGGACAAGATCACGGTTACTGGGGCAGACCAGAAGACATGACTATGGCAAGACCTGCTTTCAAAATAACCGCCAGTCGTCCCGGAAGTGACATAGCAGCTGAGTATGCGGCGGCGTTCGCCGTGTCATACCTAGTATTCAAAGAAAAAGGTGAACATCTCAAACAGCAACCGCTTTCACATCTTTTTCATATCCACACCAAGTTTAAAATGAACCACTCACTGGGTTTTCATTTATCTTGACAGATTCAGATTTTGCTGACAAAATGCTGGATCATGCCAAGCAGTTGTACGATTTTGCGGTTCATCATAAAGCTAGATATAGTGACAGTGTAAACCAGGCTGCTGCATATTACAGGTACCGCCTCCTATTGACATATTACAGGTACCGCCTCCTGTTGACATAGCACAGGTACCGCCTCCTATCGACATATTACAGGTACCGCCTCCTATTGACATATTACAGATACCGCCTCCTATCGACATATTAAAGGTACCGCCTCCTATTGACATAGTACAGGTACCGCCTCCTATTGACATAGTACAGGTACCGCCTCCTATTGACATAGTACATGTACCGCCTCCTATTGACATATTACAGGTACCGCCTCCTATTGACATAGTACAGGTACCGCCTCCTATTAACACACAGCATGGGAATGTTAAATACCGCAGCTGCATTTTAAAACCATTGTCAAGTTTCTATAGATATAGTGTAATGGTCTTGCACAGATCTGACAAGTATGAGGACGAGTTGACGTGGGGCGCCGCCTGGCTGTACCGAGTCACCAACGACACTAAATACCTGAACTGGGCCGAGCAGTACTATATCACTGGACCGGACTGGGGACAGTCCTGGGACGACAAATACTCCGGGAATATGGTAAAGTCAGATAAGTAGACCCTTAAATATCTCGGTTACAGCAACTTAAAGTACTGTATATTGAATACCTAGGAATTTCGATGAAAATGTTATATACTCACCTCTCTACCTTTAACTGTATAATCTGAATAGAAATTAAAAACTCGAATATTTTAGATCCTCCTATATAACATGACGGGAAAAGATATTTACAAGAATGATATTGAGGCAACATTTAACGACTGGATGCCGGGCGGAAGTGTTCCCTACAGTCCAAAAGGAATGGCCTTCCGGTCTCAGTGGGGCGCTCTCAGATATGCTTGTACGTGTAGTACATATACATGCAATCCATTTTAGGTCGATTTTGTTGAAGTTTCCAAAGAATTGAAACTTAAACTATATGCAGTTCAAAATTATTAGTTATACATGCAATTACACGTACACTAACCAATTACAATGAATTTCGATGAGGGAGTTTTGTCTATCCGCAGAATATATCATATTTATATCAGATTTCAGTGAAATTATGGGGAAAGGTGGATATGGGCTTACATACAATTGATTAGACAGATATTTTAAATGAATTCAGTTTGTGTTGGTAAAAGTACAATGCGTGCGATATCGCAGCGTCTTTTGCTAAATCTAATATTCTAGCAAACATGGCGTTCATGGCGTTACTGTCAGCGGATGCTGGGATCCATCCAGACGAATACCGCCGCTGGGCGAGAACTCAGATAGGATATGCCCTCGGGGATAGTGGCAGAAGTTTCGTTGTCGGATTTGGAACCAATCCTCCGAAGAGACCACATCATAGGTCTAGGTAAAAAGCATTGCTAAATACTATACCAGACCTCAAAAGCATTGATTGGTACATGTAACATACCAGATCTCAAAAGCATTGATTAGTACATGTAATCATCTTCGCTAGCCAAGGGTGACGCTCCACGGTGTTTCTCTTTTCACCAGAAGTCAAAAGCATTGATTGGTATTATACCAAATGTCAAAAGCATTGATTGGTATTATATCAAATGTCAAAAGCATTGATTGGTATCATACCAAATGTCAAAAGCATTGATTGGTATCATACCAAATGTCAAAAGCATTGATTGGTATTATACCAAATGTCAAAAGCATTGATTGGTATTATACCATATGTCAAAAGCATTGATTCGTATTATACCATATGTCAAAAGCATTGATTCGTTTTATACCAGATGCCAAATACTATACCAGAAATCAAAAGCATTCCCAGACGTCAAAAGTATGTATTAGTTTTATATCAGATGTCAATCATTTGATTGGTTTTATACCAGGTTTAGAACTGCCCACATGTCTAGCAGTGCACGTGTACTCGTAGTTAGTGTGTACAAATGTAGTTGAAACATGATGTCTCTGATGCTGGTTGTATACCGTGATTAATAAGATTTCCCTACTCCTTATTGGTGATCATTGTGATTATAGATTATTGTAACTCTTCACGAGATCACCTATGATGTAATAGAAAACACGACAGGTCAGTGCTCATTATGTTAATAAAGATCATCTTCATTTCAGTTCTTGTCCAAATCGACCCTCACCCTGCTCCTTTGCGGACCAACAACAGCCTGGTCCCAACCCTCACACCCTGTATGGGGCTCTGGTAGGCGGACCTAATGGCCAGGACCAATATGCAGATGATAGAAAGGATTACGTCAGCAATGAGGTGGCGTGCGATTATAACGCGGGCTTCCAGAGTGCCGTTGCAGGTAAACGTGACAATATTTTGATCCGAAACTATGAATAATGTGAGGTTTGGAAAATAGTGTCTCTGTAACAAAGACATTTGGAATGCATGTACCTGTATATGTACTAATTTTAAGGGTTATTTTTCACAGGACTGAAACACCTGAAGTTATAGATGGAGCATTGTGCTTGTATATTGCATATTTTGATGCTCGGCATCGACGTATTAAACCACTTATATTCTTGTGGGGTTTCATCTTTACTTACTGATTAAATGACAGGGTAATTTCATGAATAGATTCGATTCTGAACAATTCATGAAAAAATATCTTGGTTATCCTCGGCGCTGGACTGTTTTCTCGTATTGGTTGACCGTGGTATGTTTAATACCTGAAGATTTACGCTGGACTGTTTTCTCGTTGACCGTGGTATGTTTAATACCTGGAGATTTACGCTGGACTGTTTTCTCGTTGACCGTGGTATGTCTAATACCTGGAGATTTACGCTGGACTGTTTTCTCGTTGACCGTGGTATGTTTAATACCTGGAGATTTACGCTGGACTGTTTTCTCGTTGACCGTGGTATGTTTAATACCTGGAGATTTATTCTCGTAGTATCGAGGACTCATTAATTTTTGCGTCCCAAGATTAGAAGCTCTCTATCAATATATATTTACATTTCCAATGTGTTAGCCTTCGATATCTTTACCAACTGTAATCTTAATAGCCATTTACTCATGAATGTGATGAATCTTAAAACAGTATACGTCCATTTTAACCAGGGGCGGATCCAGGAATTGCGGTTACGGGGGGCGCCACTTTATGAGGCAGGGGGTGTGGGGGCGAAACCCTGGTAGGGGCCCAGGGGGGCAAAGCCCCCGAAAGCTCCTGGATTTTACAGATTTTATAGGGCTTGAAATATATCTCCTATTTAGTCTTTTGTACTATTTTCTATCATTTTTTATGAGGTGAAATTAATGAAATGACGCAAATTTTAAGGGGTTTTGGGAAAAAATTAAGCTCTCCCAATAAAATAATTCAAGAAATCAATAGATTTTGTCATTTATTTCTCCGGGAGTGGAAGAAATTATTGCTTCTTATATTGTTTTGTACATTTTTCTAAACAAGATACCACGATTTACGTTAAGTTTGAAATCCGCCACTGTTAACGGCTGGAAATTCCGACAGAAATGAAAGTAGAATGTAAATAAAAAACCTTCCATTTTTGAAAGTCCATAAGGGTATGGACTGCAACGCTTCACGCCAGCAAACTAGTTTCGCAGTTTATTACCCCGTGTATTTTCTTGAATGTACTTACTCGTTCATACACAGAATTGTGGGTCATTTGTCAAATATCCATCCCCTTACGTTTTATTTTGTTCTTTGTTTTCCCTCAAACTTCAGTGATATTTTGGCACTCCCGTATGAATTATTCATGCTCTCCTAGTATCCTAGCTATCTTCTCCTCAAACATTACAACTCAATAAGCTTGGTTGCATTTTCATTGAAATTGTACGAAAAACCAAAATATCAAACCAAATCGTCCCAGTATATCTTCAAAATTCCTTCAATCCCCCAACGCTATATTTATCTATGCTAAGATGTCGGTGTACACATTGATGATGTCAGTCGGATCTGCTGACGAAGCTTTGTTATTTTGATGCGAGTTAGCACCCATCCTATATTGATCCATGCAATCTTTCATTTAATTCAATTGGAGAAATAGAAGACCCAACTTAATATCGATATCGCTGGAAATATTAGCGTTATTGTAGACCCCATATATAGACGTTAATGTAACTTCAAATGTTCAAAATGCAAAAGAATCGTAGAAACTAGGAAATTGTTTATTTCCCTATGTATAGGTTAAACGCGCACAGAACGAACTTGGGATGTACCGACATGTACTATGTGGTACGAATTCCACACTCCAGGCTCAACATTGTGCATTACACAATCCCACAATACAAATACTTAGCCGGAATACAAATTTTGAATTATGAAAATAATAAACTTTTACACACAAAATTTTATATAGAAAAGATCAAGCATATTAATTAAGGAATCACGAATGAAACACGCGCATGGATATACCTCTCATCAAGAGGCTGACACTAAACTTAGTACCGCAAGGGTCAGTTAAGCTGGTCACTCAAGTATCACTAGTATGGCCTCCAATCATCCTCAGTACTCAGGGGCGGATCCAGGAATTCTGGGGGGGGGGGCGTGGAAATTTTTCCAGAGGCATGGGGTCTGGGGGAAGCCCCCGGAAGCTCCTGAATTTTAGTGATTTTAAGAGTAAAATTTAACCATATAATTAGCCTTCATAGGGGAAGTTACATCCCTTCTTAAACAGAAACACACCTTTATCAACACTACTAAAATGAGGCAAAATTTATCATCAGTGAATTTCTTTCTCGTCAAACTTATTTGCTCGTTATTGAGCTGGGATTTGAGTCCATCTATTTGTATTTCTTGGAATAGAATCCCCCCCCCCCCCCCCCCCCACACACACACACCTCATAGTCGGATCCAGGAATTTGTGAGAGGGGGGATCTATAGCACTTGATCGATCTTTTAGCTACTTTTCACAATCTCCAACCCCACCCATTTACGCCTTTTTTTTTGCTTGCGTATACATAATATTTTAGGGAGATCTTGAGACAGTTTATACATGTAACATTTTAGGGAGATCTTGAGACAGTTTATACATGTGTACATAACATTTTAGGGAGATCTTGAGACAGTTTATACATGTAACATTTTAGGGAGATCTTGAGACAGTTTATACACGCAAATGTTTTCATTTTCACTACTTGTTTCTCACGTTCTAGTAATTTTTATCCCTATACTCAAATCAGATTTTAAATTTTTTTAAAAAAGCTGATTTAAAGGTTACTCCCAATAGGTCTCGAAGCTCTGCGGTAAATGGTGCAAAACCCTGCATTCTGAGCATTTCACTTTTATGTTACATATTTTAAAGAATTTTAAGTGATATTTGTATCTGACGAAAATATCGTAAATATATATCAGTGTTTCTTCTTATTCATCGTGGAATTAAATGATATACTGGTGTTGGTAAATTTGAATGATGCTATTACATTCAAGTATCCACCTTTCATATCATTTCGACGCAAAGTCTCGTTAAAATTGAATAACTTAATTTTTTTCCTAAAAAGGGGGGGGGGGGTCCGTACCCCCTGGACCCCCCCTTCTGGATCCGCCCTTGCACCTTTTCATCACATGTTACGTCTCTTGCCTCAACAGATGTTTATCGTTTTTGAAATAAGAAGTAGATAAAAAAAATTGCAATAGCCAATAAAAAAATAATGCATGATTTTGGGGAGGGAGGGGCTGCAAAAAAATAAACCAAGGTATATATAAACAATTATCAAGAAACGAATACTAGTATTTCTATTGAAAAAAATATAATCAACTCGGAATCTTCCTACTTATGTAAAATACGGAGTTAGGGACTTTATGTATTTTGACATTCACCTTTTAGAATCAATTATTATAGATATGATTTGATTTTTCCTCTTTTTATAGTACGCACTGATTTGTAACCTAAACTTTGAAAATGTATGGGGGGGGGGGGGGGGGGGGGGGCACGCCCCCTCTAAATCCACCAGTGGTACTAAGGATAGATTACCCAGAGTTTTGAGTCAGACATTAGAGAAATTGTCATTCATGGTAATCCTAGAATTCCGTCAGTCATTCGTGGTAATCCTAGAATTCTGTCAGTCATTCGTGGTAATCCTAGAATTCCGTCAGTCATTCGTGGTAATCCTAGAATTCCGTCAGTCATTCGTGGTAATCCTAGAATTTCGCCAGAGAGGCTTTTATATACATGAACCCTTACAACAATAATAAACTGCGTATATATACATGTATAGATATTTATATAATAATGTAACAAGAAAATTTATTGATGCAAGCGTCAAATTCGGCCGCAATTACTTGGTAACTATCAAAACTATGCAAGTTGAAAACTATAATTCAATTATTGCGCGCATTAATTGAATTGATGCGCGCTAACTTCAATTGATTGATTGTATATTGTTTAACGTCCCTCTCGAGAATTTTTCACTCATATGGAGACATCACCATTGCCGATGGAGAGCCGCAAAATTTAGGCCTATGTTCGGCGCTTACGGCCTTTGAGCAGGGAGGGCTCTTTATCGTGCCACACCTATTGTGACACGGGGCCTCGGTTTTTGCGGTCTCATCCAAAAAACTGTCCCATCTAGTCGTCTCTTACGACAAGCAAGGGATACTAAGGAACTATTCTGACCCGGAACTTATACTGCCTCGCTAAAGAACTAGCTTTTCTAGTAGAGTCTCTCTCTTGATCACGAAAGTTAAGCAACGGCTAGCGTGATCAGCATTTGGCTGGGTGACCGCAACACGTTACAAATTGGTGGCAGCGGTGGGATTCTGGTGTTTGGTAGACCTTCTTCAGGTAGAGTCTCTTCGGAGCTCTGGGACTTCGTGTCCATGTGCGGAATTGGTTTCGTCCGGAGACGACGGGTGGTTGTCGTCGGTAACGGCGGATGCCGTTGGTGAAGAAGCACCAAATATTCAGAGGGGGTGGTGGGTGGGTAGCGGACAGTATAAGGGGGAACACTACCTCGCTAGAGAGCTAGCTTTTCTAGTGATGCGGTTGATCACGCAAGCTAAGCAACAGCACGTGGCTGGGTGACCGCTACACGTTACAAAAGATATTATTTTTCAAAGTGTGTTGATATCGACCATATTAACGCACTTTGTAAAAAACAAATTATGAACGGCTCGGTCGATTTTTTGTAGCTTTCAAATAATATTTGATGATGACGTCACTTCCGGGTCTGAGATTTAGACGTTTTGTGGATTTGGGTAATTATAAGAGTATGGCTCTGTAAGAGCCCCGCAATGATTAGAATGTCTGTCCGATTTCGTTCTAAAATCAAATTTTAATTAAATTGGGGGTGGGGCTCGTCTACATGCAATCAATTTGAATGATTTACCGGAAAAATCACTTTGGTTTTCCCTTCTCCGTTTCCGACATCTGTAGATCAATTCCTCTCATTTTGAGCTGAAAGAAATACAACACTTAATTATTCCCTCTACTACTTAAAATCAAAGTTCCAGAATTTTGTTTTATATATATATATATATATATATATACTTGGTCCCAAATTTAACACACTTTGAAAAAAAAAAAATTTCAAAGTGCGTAATTTTTTCCAAGTGCGTTTCCACAAGGCACATTGGAAATGTACATGTACATGTAAATATTATCGAATGTTACTCGGGTGATGATTATTGATGGTTTTGTAGACAATTGAGTTGCTATATTTCCCGTAGACACCTAGTTCACGTGATAGTGATGCTAAATACTAATTCAGACGGCTGAAAGCTGTTTATCAAAAACTATGTAGATTTTTAAACTTAGATTTCCTCTGCTTCCTGATATTTTTCTTTTTTCACCTTCAAGGCACCAAACTTTCCCTAGCTTCATATGATTAAACCGAACAGATCCCTACAGTGTATGTAGCATTACCATCTGTGACATTTTGTGTAGTTTGTCACCTCGGTTTCAGGAACTTACATAACAGGCAGTAATTCTATTCCATTCAAAAAAATTCAAATAATTTAAAAACGATATACTGCTGACGGTTAAGATTCACACACACACACACACACACACACACACACACACACACACACACACACACACACTTATTTAGAACAAAAAATACCATGCAAACCAATCACAGGTGTGACTGAATGGAGTGTATATGTCGTTCTACTTACTGACCCCTACTAAGGTGAAGAGGGTCGAACAGTGTGGCTTAACTTCACTGTATAAATATAGATGTCACATGTTGACAGAACGACATGGGTGTTGTTAGTGTGTACCAGCTGGTCAGGGAGAATTTCCTGGGCTTTACAGTTGTAGGATTAACGACATTAGTAGTTATTTGGTTGCTGAAACTTACTGTACGGGCATTTCAATTAAGAAATGCATTCAAAGGATTTCCAGAACCGGAAGGTAAACATTGGCTACTGGGCCACATGAAAATGGTTAGTATATATGTATTACATACAAGTATGTACAAGCATATTCTCTCCTACCCCCCTCTCTCCTTTCTATCTCCCCTCCTCTCTCTCTCTCTTTCTCTCTCTCTCTATCTCCTCCCCCCCCCCTCTCTCTCTGCATTTTACGGACTAGATGATACGCGACATTTTGGTGATTTTTGACTTCTTTATTTTAAAAAACAAATAGTGGAAATTTAAGGGGGGAAAGGGGTAGAACACCGTGGGGCTAAAATCTGATTAAAATCAGATCCAAGTATAGCGATCTACGTGGGTGGATCATAGGATAGAATTTTAATCAGATTGCAGAACACTTGCCAGTGTACGAGAAACTTGATAATTTATAAATTGAAAAGAATTCGTATCCCCCCCTTTTTTTAAAGGTCCATGTCTCTTGTTTGTGTAAAAGTAACTTTATCAATAAATTATTTTCTGAATATTTACATGTAAAACTTCGATTCCCTATTGTAGCCCCATCCTATCACTGGATTTCATGTGTACAGTTTCATCTTTTCTGGATCCACCCCTAGACTAAAAGTGTTTTTCATTGACAAACAGACATCATGTAAACTCTTCCAGTGTTCCACTACCAGATTGACCAATGCAAAGATTTATTTCTGAATATATACATTATAGTTTTTGGGAAAAGGAGGCAGCAGTACTAGACTTCAGAGAGCTGTCGAGTGGACAACCAAATACCCCAAATTCTTCATCACTTTCTTCGGACCATTGAAAGTATCATGTACCCTCAACCACCCAGACACCATCAAGATAGTCCTCAAAGGAGCAGGTAGTTTTCATATTTCCCATTTCTATGACAATAATTTTTTTTTTACTAACAAAAATTAGGTCGTCCTAAAAACTTTCGTATCATGGAGAGAAAAAATGAAAAGAATTTTGATTTACTCATATTCCTTTCAATATGGTGGTATAAAAATGGTAGGCATATTTCTAAATACAATAACCCATTACTGCTGTAGATCCCAAACCTGTTGGGTTTGGAGGAGTGTATCGCCACGCCCTGCCTTGGCTGGGGGAAGGGCTTCTGATTGCGGGGGGAAAGAAATGGGCAAGATCTCGTCGGCTACTGACGCCAGCGTTCCATTTCGACATTCTCAAACCATATATTGGTGTGTACAGAGAATGTGCAAGCCTGTTAGAGGTAAGGTCACCCGTCTCTACTGCAGGGTTAACGCTATGTGCAAGCAAATAAAAATCTTGCAGATGTCAGAAAATAATATTCGTTATTGTAATTGTTCAGGAGAATGTTCAGAAGTTTGCTAAAGAAGAGAGAAGTTTCGAAGTCTTCAGTCAAGTGTGTTTATGTACCCTGGATATCATTCTCAGATGCGCTTTCTCCTACGAAACGAATTGTCAGGCAGAAAGGTATTGGCATTATATACACTGTATATGGTGTTCGGATCAAGAGACCTTCCCATTACTTTTAGGTCGAAACTACAGGGGCAAGAAACCGAAAGTGCGAGGGCGACGAAGCTACTGTAAAGGTGTCAGGGCGAAGGAGTGAACGGAGACTGAAGTGTCAACAGGGATTAAAAATATTTTACTGTGATAGCTCTTATATACATGACCTTGATACTGCACTTTGCAATGGCATACATTCAAAACTAATCCAAGAAGCTAACCATTCCCTATTTAATAAATGACCTGTCACATGTTTCACTTTTGAAAATGCATGAGGGTATGAAATGCGACGCTTCACGCCCCGGTATACTTCTCATGAAGTGCATTAGAGTATGTCGACATGAGGCATTGCAGTTCATACCCACGTGTAGTTTTAAAACTAATATGTTTTCCTTATATGTACATTCTACCACCATTTCTGTCGGAATTCCCAGCCTTCATTTGAAATTGACATTTTATATTTTTAAGATTCATACGCACATTATAGTGCGTTCATGAAGAAATAGCTAACATTAGGCCTATACATGAAGATATAGCTAACATTAGGCCTATACATGAAGAAATAGCTAACATTAGGCCTATACATGAAGAAATAGCTAACATTAGGCCTATACATGAAGAAATAGCTAACATTAGGCCTATACATGAAGAAATAGCTAACATTAGGCCTATACATATATTTTTCAAAGATATCAAAGGCAAAAGCATTGGAAATCTAAATATTAAATCATATGGCGATGAAAATTATTTTCCTGTGAACAAATGTGTACAGTACCTTATTCAGAAATTGTTTAGAGATAGTGCCGTATAAGTCATCTTGGGCATGCATGTATATTGAAATTTCCTCACGCAAGGGAGAGGAGAGCGATTGCGAAGTTGCAATTTGAATTGTGAAGGCGAAGTTGTGAGGTGGTTGTACGATGTGTTAAAAATGGATATATATATATAGATTTTAGTCTAGTTTTAGTATTTTATTCACCTTCACTCCTTTGTTCTCACACTTTCATATCTTCGCATGTATGAACCTAATGAAGAAGTCATTCGTTCTGCATGTGCATGCTGTGGTGTTCTGATCAGACCAATCACCCATTCGTTTGTATCACAACATATTTTTTCGAGGTATTTTGCATCAATGCTTCAGACAGCTGCTTTGTCCCAGTTTTTATTATCTTTCTTTTTTTTTTCTAGTGGGGAGGTTCATCCTTACGTGAAAGCAGTCAACGAAATAGCAGAACTTTGGTTCTACAGAAACCGGTGCGTGGTGTAGTAAGGTTCTTCCATTTCATATTGTTAAGGATTTTATTGACTATATTACAAGGAAAGCTAATTTTTCGTATTCTCTAGAACGCCATGGCTGTATCCAGATCTTGTATATTACAACACAGAGGATGGAAAACGATTTCTGAAGAACTGTAAATATGTTCATGATGTTGCAACAGGAGTCATGCGGAAGAGACGCGAAGACCTGGTATATAGTTGGAATGAATCATATTTTTCTAATGTAGAAAATCCTCCGTACTAACTGCAGATGTTCAAAAGATTTAATATCTGTCAAGTTATGCGTGAAAGTAATCAAGCACATAACTCAGAGAAGTATATTTTGCGTCACTCAGATCCGATATCAAAATTATACCTACATGTATACTTTGTCAAGAAAAATACTAGATCCAACATGAAATGACTTTATTATTAGGAAACACCATGCAAGAGATCAGAGTGATATATCGACTTCGTCATTAGGGAACTTTAGATCTTAGACTAATATTTACATGTAAATGATACATTAACTTTGTTATCAGGAAATACTAGATCTGAATTTTGTGACGATATCTGAACGTTATAAGAATCACGATAGATGAACTTTGTTATCAGGAAACACTAGATCTGACATCAAAACGATATTTGGATTTTCTGGATATTCTACTCACCGCAAAAGATGAAAATGGAGTAGGACTCTCAGATGAGGAAATTCGTAACGAAGTTGACACATTTTTGTTTGAAGGTTAGAATTTGTTTTAAAAAAGAGCGTTTCATCACTTAATCAAAGGGACTGATTCACGATTTCATCACTTAATTAAAGGGACTGATTCACGATTTCATCACTTAATTAAAGGGACTGATTCACGATTTCATCACTTAATTAAAGGGATTGATTCACGATTTTCTCTGAAGTTTTGTTTGGCAACTTTGATGATAAAAATCTACTGTCTAATGTGTTTAAAAAGGCTTCACAAAACAAATTAAGGTTTTACATCATCACAGAAGCTTATTGAGAGGTTATCATTTGTTTTGTAAAGAAAGATTGCGATATGTTGTTTATGAAGTTTTTAAAAGAAATGGGACATCGATTTAAGTTTATTATATTTTTCACATTTCAAGTATTCTTTAGGTAAAATGTGTCATCTAATAGTTAAATTTGTGACTGTGCAAAATTAATATGCTTTACATTACAATATTAACATCTCACTGGTTTGTTTGTTAACATGAAAAGAGTCGAGTGTTTGTTTACATAACACAGACTTAAGGCTAAAATTGCAGAAGGTCAAGGTTTTGGCTATCAATATAAAATAAGTCTTATTTTTTAACATTTAGCACAAAGATTTTTTTTTAAATCGTGAGCCAGTCCCTTTAAATTAAAGAGTAGGAAATTTTCGCACCGCGAAATGGACAGCAATGGAGCGATTGATAATATCTTATAGGCAAATATTAAAGGGGCATTAGCTGGGAAATAGATGACAACCTTTTTCTCTCAATGGCGTAGGAATATAATTATATTAATGACTAATGAAAACATTTATTTTGTACAAAAAACAAGAGAAACCTAATAAAACTACGTTAGATAACCGCTTTTAGTGTATAGAAATTTATAAGGAAGAATTATCGTCTTGCAAGACAAAAATTATTTAATGCCAAAATTACGTATGTGCGTGCTTTGAGGTTATAAAGTGTTTGAAATAATTAAATACTGGTGAATTACTGAAATATTTAATATAGAGCAATTTTCATTTAATTAAATTTTTGACAAAAGGACAGCTAATGCCCCTTTAACAATAAAAATGACAAGATGAATAAATTTTCAGGAGCTTGCAAATCAAAAATAATACTAGTGTCCAGTTTATTACACTAAACAGAAAGCTACTATGATGTAAACGATCGGTCATATCTTTATTTAAAAATAGGGCATGATACAACAGCCAGCGCAATATCGTGGATTCTGTATTCACTCGCTCAGCATCCAACACATCAAATAGAATGCCAAAAGGAGATAGATCAAGCAATATCAGAGAGCGAGGACGGGGAAATAGGGTGGTAGGTGTTTCTCTAATTGTGTCAAATCATATCGAAAGCAAGATAACTTTGTTTGGCAATGTGTGCGAGTAGTTGTAAAGGTAATCTGTAAAATCACGAGTCTCTGACATAAATAAAATTTGCTGTATTTATAGGGAAGATCTTGGAAAATTATCGTTCTTGACTCAATGCATCAAGGAGGGGATGCGGCTGCATTGTCCTGTCCCCTTCATCGCTCGAGTCAACCCTTCACCAATTAGTATGGAGGGATATACAATACCCGCTGGAACAAACTTGGTGGCCAACATTTGGTGCCTCCACCACAACCCAGCCGTCTGGGGCCAGGACCACATGGAGTACAAACCGGACCGGTTCTCTAAGGAGAACTTAGTCAAACTGGATTCATTTGCTTTTTTACCATTCTCAGCGGGACCTAGGTACAGATTTGTGAAAATCTGCGAGAAATATTCATAAATGTTTTAAAATATCTCATTGATGAGGAAGTCCACATTATCTATATTGTCCTTTTCAGAAATTGTATTGGGCAGCACTTTGCATTGAATGAAGAGAAAATAGTCCTTGCCAAGCTTCTCCATAGGCAAGTACATAAGAATACCAAAGAATGTGCAATAGATACATGTAATAATACACAAAACCTGTCTAGGTGTCATTACTCATCGTTTTCTGGGACAAATTCATTTCAGATTTTCATTTTCACTGGACAAGGACCACAAAGTTGAACATAATGCTGTGGCAGTGATGAGAGCATTAGAAGGCATACGATTATATGCAAAAGAGAGATGACATCATTTTCTAACCATGGTTCTTGGGTTTAACTATGATCTAACAATGGCTGCATTGCAGAATTCTACAAGTAGCTTTTGTTAACAAATGTACAAGAATTTTCTTTTGAGTTTAGTCATTGTTAAAAACTGTGCCTATAGTTGAAATCACTTTAAAATGATGCATAAATAAAAAATAAATCGACTTGACAAAGGTAGAAAATAGTTTATTTCTAGAGTATTTCTAAGTGTCAATACATTTGAAACTTTCTAAATAAAGACATAAAATGTAGATATACATGTACCGGTATATGAAAATTAACATTGGACGGATGAGTAAAATTTGTGTGTAAAAATATCACATATTGATCACAGTTTTACATTTAAAAATTTCAGTATGTTCATGAATTGATTTATTTTCACCTTAAATCTTGAACAAACTGTCTTTCAAGACAAAAAGATCTATTGTAACTTTAAAACTTTTGCTTTCCCTTTCCATACATTAATTAAAAACTGTAGGCAGGCATGTAAAACTTGTGTATCACATCTTTATCACAATTAAAATGCAGGTACTATATATCATCCATAAATTGATATGCCATATGAAGTCTGGAGGACATCTTGAAATACATAGAAATATCTGTCACTCATTTAAACAAAAAATTCTTTTCAATAATAGATAAAATGAAAAAATTGGACGGGCATAAAAACAAATCTGTTTATCACAGTAAACTTTTAGCGTACATTACATCATACTCATGGATTGATTGGATATTGTTTATAATCGAGACATATTGAAATAGAAATAAATCATGTATCTTACAGGAAAATGCGTATAACATATAACAGTGTGTAGAATTGCTGTTAACTAAATTTAAAAACATAGCAAAAAATTGTTGTAACTGAATAAAAAATACAAACAGAATTGTTGTTAACTAAATGAAAAATAAAATAAAATAAAAAAACATTGTAAATCAAATAAACATGAAAAGACATGATAAAGTAAGAAGGAAGACAAATAATCTGCTATCATTGTCCAGTAAGGGAATGTAGGTCAATGTCCAGTGGTCACCATTTACATGCTTGTCTCTGTGTTCTCCATGTCAGAGATGGTGAGCTTTGTCATCTCCAAACTGTGTGGGGTCTCGCGTTGTGAGCTGCTGTCATTTGAAGATGTCGGTTGGCTGCCTGAGTGGCGACTGCCAGATGGAGACTGATGGCTGTTCGCAGGCGATACTTTGTTGTGCATTCCAATAGTAGGTGTGCTGCATCTGGAGCGAGACTCACCATTGAGCAAGCTTGTCACGGGTGTGCTCCTTCCACTCACTGGACCGGATAATCCTGGGGTGCTGCTTCGTGACTGTAATTCCAGGAAAGATTTGACCGGCGTGTTTCGTCCATTTGGTGTATTGTTGGCGCGGAATATGTCTGGGGTGTTGCTTCTGGGCTTAGTTTCTGTTGTGGTGGGTTCAGTTCCCCTCACTTGACTATGAATTGATACCTCATCATCTTCCACAGGCTGGATTTTGCGATTGCGTTTCAGTGGAGGTGAGCAGGTTCCGGAGTCATTACTGCCGTGACCATGCAAGGTCCCTGGTGCCAAGTACATTCTACTGTCTGGTCCTTTCGATATAAGCCCTCCGTGGAAAGTGTCTGGATGAGGATGATCTCCAGGCTGGTCATAGGATGGTGGTGGAGAATCTGCTGAATGTAACAGAGGAGCAAAGCTGGATTTGGTGTGTCTGTTGAAGTAATCTCTCTCCTCTTCCGGGTCATAATGGGGTTCAATGCTGAGTGCTGGATTTTCAAAACCCTGGCAGAATAAACAATGTTATCAAAACACTGAACTTTAAAAACATAATTTTCTTAATCTGCTACATGTAAAAATATTTTAATATAATAGTAAATGTTGAATATTTAACTTTAAGAACTTTAAATAATGAACAGGGGACAGTGAAACCTACACATACTAGGACCTGTATAAAATCTATAAAAGATGTGAGAAACAAATACAATCTACTATAAAGAGAAAGGAAAGATGGGAGAAGAACACTGTGGCATTCCTGAAAATCTCAGATAACAAACACCCTATCAACATCTCTATTTACTTGCTATATATGTAAAAGAATTTGCATGTACCAATACTTAATCAGTTAATTAATGGCTGCAAATCATATCTAATTGTGCCCTACCTTTGCAATTTGAAAGAAAATTTCTAACAAGCAGAACACAAAACTACCATCCTTGCAACAATTCAGATGAAGTCAAAGTGTAAAGCTGTGGTCACAGGGTGAAGAGCTAATGAAGGTGAAGGTGGTAGGCAGTAGATTGGTGACTCTAATTACCCCCCCCCCCCTTCCCCCGTCATGCCTCTGGTGTGTAGGGCAGCAACTTTGATGATCATTTGTGAGCATCCATAATTTTACCATGTGTAAAATGAAATGCAGATAAAGTTGAAACAGATCAGGCTTATTTTGGAAGGTTCCTACAATTCTTCCATCATCAAGATGTAGTGCTCTACAGGAAGCAGATAATCTACTGGTAAACAACCGATACAAATCATGTTTCAAGCTGGTCACGCATATTGCACAGCACTTTCCTCTATCAGCTATAAACACTATACACTATTTGTTCTCTACACTCTGACAAGCTATTACCCAATGTACTGTTTTCTTCGGTTTTGTTGAAATATTCTTCCTCTGTAAGTTTGTCACAGGCAGTATAAAGTATCAGTATGTATATATATGAAAAGTCTCTTTCATAGAAGTAAAATAAAATAAAACTCTATAATATTTTGGAAATATTTTGACCATTTTACTGGTCTTCTTTAGCCATATTTGTTTCATACAATAAACACGGTTGAGAAAGACTGAGGTGACATTGTCGAAATATTTGAAAAGAGTGATTCGATTTTTTTTTTTTTTTTTTACTCTGATGAAAGAAACTTTGTATTTGTAATACGTACAACATGACATAATGACTGACATTCAGACATTCCACACACACACCACACATACTAATTCTGCAAAATTTATACAACAAAAAGTTATGCTTACCTCACTAGTTGTTTCAGAAAAGCCTTTTTCATCTGAAATTAAATGTACCAGTACATGAGACAGAGTACAGTCCATATACACTTACAAATTCTAAAGAATGAAAAAATGAAGATAACGAACAGTGATCAATCTCATAAATCCTGTAAAGAATATAAAATTGAGAGTAGGGCAAGCATCCCCTGTAGACTCGTCACAACCGACATGAGCACTCTACATTGTTAAGGTAAACGGAGTAATCCATAGTCAAAATCAGCATGTGAAAAATGACCTGTAGCAAGTGGTAAGAAACATGTCAGAAAGCATTCGACCTAATGAAAGGTTGTATTTGCAGATAAGATCATTATAGTGACCATAAAATTTGTAAAATGCTGACTTAAGGAGGTTATGTTATTAGTTAAGTTTGTGCACAATATCATTCAAAACATTACAGCTCAGATTTCATTTAAACTTCCTCAAAGTATGGTGAGTGACAAGTGCTGACCAAATTTTGGAACAATTTGTGGATGAGACCAGCTGCAGACAAACAAGAGTTAGAAAGCCTTGACAAAGGTTTGCAGTCTCTGTACTTGTAATTTTGTCGACTGAAACATGGATGTCCAGGAGACTTACCTTCAAATAAGTCGTCATCATCATCCATGTTGAATTCTGATCCTAGTGAAGATTGAGATCCAAATTGGCTGTGAAAAAAAGTCAAAATTTAAATTCAAAGTTCTGTTGAAAAGAGCCAAAAATTCCACATATGCCAATATTGCAACATAGTGTAGCAGCCAGTATATAGGGAACTTATACTGCCTTGCTAGAGAGCTATCTTTTCCAGTGATGTGGTAGAGTTCTTATCTTGATCACTGAAGTTAAGCAACAGTAAGTGTGATCAGTACTTGGATGACCACTACACGTTACAATAGATATACAAGTAAATGGTAATAAATTGTACTCACTCCTTCAATAAGTAGTCCCTGAAAAGAAAAACAAATTCATAGATAACAAAATTTTCTTTGGTTATAAATACAGATTAAGCACAGATTTGAGGAATATCTATATTAATATTGTATTAAGAATTTGATCTTACTTCTTTCTGTTTCTAAATCTGTAGATGCCCACAATGACCAACACAATAATGAGAATTACGATGAGCAAGATGATTGCAATCATCCATGGGAGGATCTCACAGTTTGGATTGTCCTCTGGGCAGGCACACACATAATGGTTCAGTTTGTTGTAACAGACATAGGGGAACATACAAGGGTCACTCAGGCACTCATTAATGTCATCCTCACAGTACATTCCTTGGTATCCTCCAGTACAATTACATCGGTAGTAGGCATCAAAGCTGTGTGTCCTGTGGGTGTCCAGACAAGGGAAGACACCAGTGGCTGCAGAAAAAAGTACAGGTTTTTATTGATAAAGGAACACAGAGAACTAATATACCTCAAGTTTTAGCTGTTTCATTTATCTTACATCTGATATTGTATAGACATACCAGCACACAGGTACTTACGTTCACACATTCCTCCATTCCGACAGGGTGATTCCATGACAGCAAATTTGATAGTGAGTGGTAGAGAGGTTCCATTAGAGCTGTCCTCAAAGTAAAAGTTGACTGTGTAGTTGCCAAACTGGTTCATTGGTGATGTAAAGTTGAGAGTGAAAGTCTTCCAAGACAAAAGATTGGCTGCATGGGGCAAATTCTGGGTGAAATTCTCACATGGCATCATATTCGACTTAAAAAGAAAAAACATTAGAATTTATGGATAATACATTTGATATATTTGTATTCTATATAATGTATCATTTCAGTGTTTTATCAATAATAAAATCGGTCCAAGAAAGAATTTTAAAATTCAGATTTTACAGATTCCAATTAGGAAATTATTGCTACTACTTACAGTAACCTGGCCGGCACTTTCACAGTTAGAGTACAGTGTTGGAACAGCTGTGCTCTCGTAGGCTATTGTGATATTAGTGGAGGATGGGTCATTCATCTTAAAGGTCATTGTGTCGTCAGCTTCAAGGTCATAAGCCCCAAAAAGTGATGCCCATGGCTCTTCCCATACACGTTCATTGAAATCGTTACGAGCTTCTCGCAAGACCTATAAGCAGATACAACAAAATTAACCCAACACTAGAAAACTGACTCAGTTAGAAAGGACTCGGAGAACTTAAATTCATATATTACTTGTACTACGACACAGAATTCATTAATGCTTGTAAAGACATAGAGGAGTGATTATGTTCTTTTCCCAAATCTGCATTTCCATGTTCAACAGCAGAATCAACTACCTTTGTATAAAACATGAAAGACTTTTGTTAAAAATTGGTGAAAGATAACAAGTCACAACGAAAGTGACGACAGACAGACAGTTAAACAGACAGTCCATAATCTTTAGGTGTCCTCCTTTAATAAACAACTACCTTTCTGTATCATATAAGATATAACGAAGTGTACTACACTTGAATTGAAGTAGTAGTTTGAAATTGTAGGTGTTGTGACCTTGACTTTTTGACCTCATGATTCCAAAAATCAATAGCTGTCTTCCTTTAATGGTAAAATACTTTTGTATAAAACTATTATGTTGAAAACTATTGAAGATATGATGGCACAACAATACTGATCAAAAACGGACAGACAGTAGTATAGGGATTCTGTATTTTCAATGCAGGTCCTAATAAAAATATGTCCTTGTACAAAGTTTTTAGCACTGAGAAAACTTATACCATTGGTGACCAAACTGATATTAATAATACACTGAAATATAGTACAAACCACCACTGGCTCTGTAGCATCTGCATGGAGTAGAGATTTGCCGTTGTAGCTGGCAAACAACACTGGAGGGTCGTTGATGGACAGAATTGTGATGATAATTGCATCCGTGGAATTGGAAGGAGGAATATCAGGATCAGTCTGATTTTCATGCATTGAGATATTGACGTAATCCACTCCTGCACAATCTGGACATGGTGTGTAGGTCAGGCTGAAAATACACAGAAAAATTGATACGGGCCATTTACATATCCTAAAGAGGGTATGAAATGAGATTATGAAATCTCAATATACAAATCCATTGAAAACACTACTAATTTTGTTAAATAGTTTACTTACAATCCAGTTGATGACAGTGTGGCTGTTCCATATAATAAAGAAGAATTTGACAAGGCAAATGTTATAATGTCGCCCTCATCATCAGTCGCCACCAGCTGGTAGTTCACGGTGCCTACAAAGGTCAACAATTACATTCTGTCACTGGTAGTTTTAGGATGTTACGTGTGCATGGTCTACATGCATGTTACGTGTGCATGGTCTACATCCATGAGCAAATGAGATGTGAAAACATGTTCTATGTGTTAATGCTACTTAACTAACCAGAGTCTTCCACTATTTGGACATCTCTGGAAACATTGAGCCTTGGAGGAGAGTTGAAGATAGAGGCAGCAGTTGTGGACAGTACGAACATTGTTTCCCGGCTGAAGTAGGATGGGGAAGACGATGTTGCTCTCTTTCTCCTGGCAGAGGATCCCGATGTCTGAGCAGTTTCATCCACCAAGTATGTATCACAAACCTAAATCAAATAAATATTCATAATTATAATAATCATAGACAATTCCGATATTATTCATAATTATAATAATCATAGACGATTTCGATAGTTATTCATTATTATAATAATCATAGACGATTCCGATAGTTATTCATAATTATAATAATCATAGATGATTCCGATAGTTATTCATAATTATAATAATCATAGACAATTTCGATAGTTATTCATTATTATAATAATCATAGACGATTCCGATAGTTATTCATAATTACAATAATCATAGACAATTCCGATAGTTATTCATAATTACAATAATCAAGTACGATTCTGATAGCTATTCATAATTATAATAATCATAGACGATTCCGATAGTTATTCATAATTACAATAATCATGAACGACTATGATGGCTTCATAGAGTCTGTGAAGCATATTCAAAAGATTTTCTTAGTACATGTAAATAGAAATACTGAACTTGAAAATTTTCTGTGTAAATCTAATATTGAATTTGATTCATTGTATATTGTTTAACATCCCTCTCAAGATTTTTTCACTCATATGGAGATGTCACCATTGCCGGTGAAGGGTTGCAAAATTTAGACTATGCTCGGCACTTACGGCTTTTGAACGGGGTTTTTTTTTTTAGATTTAGTTGCCTCTTACGACAAGCAAGGGGTACTGAGGACATACTCTAACCCGGATCCTCACTTGAAATATCATATATCATCATATATATAATAACCCTCTCATAATACATTATTCATGTATAAACTCCCATTGTACACTGTGGACTTTGTACTGTGGTTTTTTGTGTAAATAGGGGAGTTATACTAACCTTGACAGTCATTGTTTGTGTGACTGAGTCGTAAACTTCTTGTTCCTGTGGGGTCAGATGTGTACAGGTCTTACTCGTGATCTCCCAGTATTGCATCACTGCAAAAACAAACATTCACCAAACATGAAATCTGTAAAACAAATTATGACTTCATTCCAATCCACATTTTGTATGCATAGAATAAAATTCTTTTGACCAATAAAATTGATCTGACATCTCCATGGTTGAGCACTATTAGAACTATCTGACCGACAGAAAGACGAAATTTACCTGGATTCCAGTGAAGGAGCATGGTTCTGTTGCCAGTGGAGGGCTGTCCAGTGCTGTCACTATAGGAGATAGTAATTGGTCCAGGCATTGGGACATTACCCAGGGACACAACAGAGAATGCGAAGCTATGTCCATAAAATCTGAAAAAGGGATTTCAGAATCTTGCTGGATATATCTATTTCTATATAAGTTTTTCTCTAAACATATTGTCAAGGAATGCATTTCTTAAATAAACAAATGTGTGAAATGAAAATGAACATACCGTTTAACTAAGAGTCTTTGAACCATATCCCTTGATGTGCTAGGATCCTGGATATAAGACACAAAATCGATGGAGGCATCAGATCCGTATGTGGCAGTGAGGTCAGAGGCTTTTAAAGCAGTCACAATGATGGACTGTCCATCAGCCAAACCTATCAGGGATAAAAACATGGTTAACTTATGAACTTAATTTGCCACATAATTCCCTTACTAATGTAGATCTATATTCAAGGTGAAATTTCATACCACTACTCAATATTGAAAACCAGGCCATGCCCAACAGATTTCTAATAAATTTTGTATGTACTGTATTTTGTCAAGGATATACATGTACATTGGCCAAATTAAAAAAAAAAATTGTGTACAGCTACAGTGGTTTCTAAGAATAGAACAGTCATCACTATAGAATGCAGTGTTTTAGAGCCATCAATTTTTAAAATTAAATGATGGAAATTATATATATATATATATATATATATATATATATATACACATGTATATATATATATATATATATATATATATATATATATATATTTTTTTACATCGTATTACAGTACATTAAAGAAAATGCATTTGAGTGTCTCTATATAAATTTTACCTACTAAAATATCCTGTTGATATCAAAGAGATCAAGATGAACATATATGAGTAGTAGCAGAGGCATATATGTCTCTGAAATTAGTAGTCCAAATTTTTACTGTATAGTCATTGATATCCAAAATATTGTGCCTTAAAAACCTGAAAGTCTTATATACTTTACCTAACACTCAACCAAACAATTTAAAAAAATAAAATAAAAAGTACATGTAATAGCTTCAAATTTGATACCTGGCTTGGATTTCCCGAAAAAAAATCTCAAACTTGAGTCTGAGTTTTCTTTCATTTGAGCAGTCAAATATTAAGTAAAATCTCAGACTGAGTCTAAGTTTCGACTTAATTTTTAAAAAAAAAAAAAAGTCCAGGTTAGATGTAAAAGTACAGAGTTTATTTGCTTAGTTATATCCTTATATCCTTTGCCTGGTTAAATCCTTGTGACTGCATGATAAACTTACAAGATTCAGTGACTGTGTGCTTTAAGTGAAAGTGGGGTACAGAAAAAAACTCTCACCACTTGGAGTTTTGATATCCAGTTCTTGTGTTGCTCTCTTTCTTGATGTGATAGCTAATTTTTCTTCAATGGCTGTACCATTATTGGACACACCCACTTTGGAATCACTGCTCTTGATGACAATCACAGCCAGACTTCTGTTTGCACACAACATTGAGCTCCCACAAAGTCTCATTGTTATAAACATTTGCTTTCCAATAGGCATCCTGAAGACATCTTGTTTACTGGAGTTTGTTCCATTGGCGTAATCCTGCACTGGTCGAAGCTCTGAGAGTTTTCGGATCTCCTTACCATTTATCCACAATGCACCATTCTTGATTTCTGCGGATCCTGATATATTATAACCCACCCAGGTGCATGGAATGATGTCATCTGTCAGTTTCTCAGACCCCACACACAAGTCTACAGAGCAAAATTATCACATGTATATTATAAAGCCCAAAGATGATACAGTCCTACTGTATAATTTGATTTCAATTCAATCAGTATTATTTTCAAAATTTTCTGCTTTCATTTTCTTTTAAAGTCATGGTTTGATTTACTATATTCAGTAAGCTTAGGCTTATACATTCATGATACTTTCAAACATGATGGAAATGAAAGTGTAGCATAATAAAGCTGTATTCAGTACATATGATCATCCCCTGGTATTACAGATACCTACCATATCTATTAACAGACGGGTCCTCTGACTTTGTGAAGGTGAAGCCTACGGTAGTAGGATCTTCCTGTGTCAGTGAATCCTCAGGGAAGACCTTTTCTGTAAACTTAGCTGTTCCCGGGATAGAAACAATGACGGACTCAATATCAGGTGGTATCAACGTCACTGTTACTCCTGTTTAAAACCACAAAGCATTACATTAGTTACATTTCAATAAAAACCAGAACACAATGTAAATGGATCTACACAATTGCAAATGTGAAAAGATGATTGTATAATAGTGTGTAATAATCTTTAATTTCAACTACCTTTATTGTCTGCATACTATACCTACCCTTAGTGTCTGTATAATTAGAAACTAAGCCTGCACCATTTTCACAAGTGATAGTAGCATAGTAAGACTGGTTGTGTTTCAGGATTCCCTCCAGCTGGTCATTGACTCCCACAATATCCTGTCCATTTGATGTCAGATTCATGATATCGGTTGCCCCTGGAGAGGTTCCCAGTGCCCATTTGTACTCCTGTGAAGTAGTACGTTTCATCAAGATTATTGTTCAGTTTTCTCACAAGCTAGATCTCAAACAATTCTAACATTACATCAGAAAGAAAAGTCATATCAATATTTCATGTACCAATACAAAAATTCCATAAGAAACGAGAGGCTTTATACACTTGTTATAGTACATACCACGATACCACTTTCTTCGTCATCACATTTCCAGATACATTTAATGGTGTTGTTGGAGTTCTGGAACGCTGCAGGAGTACTGTTCCCTTGTCCTACATCATAGTAAAATTCCCCACTCATGATATCCTGGTCAAACACAGGGAGGGTGTTGTCCACATAGAAGCCATCTGAGGACGAAGTCGCATAGTCACCCGAGGCTGTCACGCCTCTCACTGTGTAAAGATAAAATCAATACAGAAATGGAAAAAAAAATCCACCATTTAACCTTTCTAATAACATTGCACATTAACTAGAATTGATACTGCTCCACCGTAACCTTTCTAATAACATTGCACATTAACTAGAATTGATACTGGATTAAGAATTAACTGAGTTATTCGTGATCTGAGTAGGATCTGTGGAGTTTAACCTGTGAGGTAGTAGGTAACGATCTCCTCTGTCCCGTGGCCACTCTCATTGTATGCAATTTGTTTAGGGGACAGGTTGATATTATCAATTGTAAAAGTTTTCTGTACAGTCTCAGTGGAAGTACAATTGGCATCACAGTTGAAACGAGAGCACTTGGTGAAACATGGAACGCACGGCTCAACAACCTACAGAAGACAAACAGAAATGTTAAATGCATCAGTTTAGGTATAAAACACTAGACTTATATCATTCATGATGCTTTAAAAAAAGAAATGAAACATCTTATGTACCTTTCTGAATGGAACAACATCTGAAGCCATGAAACTGCTGCCAATAGCTGCCTCATAGAAAATGACTGGGTTAGTGAAAGCCCTAAACTGAGGTCCAGACCTACAGAGTGTGCCTATTGGTGGGGGCATTTCCAGGCCTGCCAAAGTGGCGTATGTAGCCCAAGCCTCAAATTTACTCTTCGGTGTAGGGAGTTGGTTCAGTCTTTTAAAGACATGGAAGAACATGAATGCGTCCGTTGACATTTGGGGAACATCGCAGAGTTCATTGATGTACTCATCATCAATATAAACCATCATACACCACTTGATCTGAAAATGGAAATGTGAAAATAAGACTTTTGTTAATATGCATACAAATGAATTACTGTACCCTGTCAAATCACGAACTACAAGTACTATAATATTCACAAGTACCATTCTCTTGCAAGAACATATCTTTCATTTATGTATAAAACACATTTAAGCGTGGTAAAAAGCCCGTTTTGATTTTCTTTCGTACTGATATCCATTGCCATGCTACCTTGCAACAGTGACAAATGTTGCCCTATCTTGCATACTTTTTTGTACATGCATATATTCTACGTTTATTGGTACGTTTTATATTATGTGTCTTTACAATTATGACTCAGGGACTCTTCCCTATTATATCCTTATTGTATTTTTAACTCCGGTGCATAATTTTAATTTTTTTTTATGCTTTTTTAGTCAGACACTTTTCCTGAACTAGAGTTTTTTTGATATATCATTGTCCAGAGTCTCTGTGATTGAATATATATGTTTGTTTATTGTCATGTATTTGAATAAATGACCATTAATTCTTATATTTCTTATGGATCCTTGGGACTGACAAACATAAAGCATATATGTTGGTTCAGTTGCAAAATTCATCAGAATCCCTTCTCCCATTGGTGATTCACGATTCAAATTTAAAGAAGACATGAATAATAGAGAGTGCAGCCAAGTTCTAAAGATTAGGACAGAGAAAATTCAAGCTAGTAGCCTGCATATCCAAAGAATTTTCAATGTCCAAAAAACCCCAAAAAACTGCCATACTCCTAACATCTCTTCTTTTTATCTCACAAAATTGCATGTATGTAAAGCTGCACTCACCTTAACGGTAACACCACCAACATATTAGTTGGCTATGAACAAAACAAAATAATACTAACCGAGGTAGAATCTTCACTCTTAATGGCAAAGTCAATCTTGTAATCATGGAGGCCCTCACTAGGGTTGATGTTTATATCTGTTGCCAGAATGCCCATTCTCCTGGCATCGTACTTGTATCGACACCAAGAAACGATGAAGGCACTCAGGTTCGCAGATGGATTGGCTATCAAAAATTTAAAACACAGATATTCATATAATACATTTCACTAGTAGAGTCCCCCCAAAAATGTAAAGAAAATGAAAGGAATCACAGATATCATTGTATTATATTTAATCTAATTCTCACCTGAGTAGATCTGAACACCACAAGAATCCCTGGCAATCTGTGGAGTGAGGTCAGGTTTGTCTATGACACTGGATCCCTGATCATCCACCACATCATACGGAGGGAATGTCTGAGTATCTGGAGATTGAGTAGTAGTGGTGGTAGTTGTGAAGGTCTCATTTAGGAAGTAGCCATTATTCACAAGATAACTAGAGCAGTTGCAGCCACCACAAATCTGTAATAGAAGCAGTGTTATAAAAGCAGCCACCACAAATCTGTAATAGAAGCGGCGTTATAAAAGCAGTCACCACAAATCTGTAATAGAAGTGGTGTTATAAAAGCAGCCACCACAAATCTGTAATAGAAGTGGTGTTATAAAAGTCACATTAAAAACACTTTCATCTACAAGCTCTGGTGAATATTTTATTACCACACCCTTTGAAATAAATCATTAGCAGATTAGCAATATAAAATGAAATTGCTTTAGTTTTGACAACCTCAACAATCTGAAGAGCGAAACTAACCTGAGGAATTGGATTGTCAAAGCAACACTCGCAGTTTACGAAATCTTTGGCGACTTCATATTTATAAGTGGCAATACCAGTCTCTGGACCGTCCCAAAACAACACCTCTGTCACAGCTTCACCCAACTGGTCTGCTGCCTGGATTCTTAGCTGTAGAGAGAATGGTAACCTACACCTAACGTTCAAACTTGATACCTTCCTCACATTACAAGTGACACCGTAATAAGACATTCCAAAATCTATAACTTCCTCACATTACAAGTGACACCTAAATAAGAAATTCCAAACTCATTCTGTAGCAAACTCTTTTGTTCGATACCTTATAAGTGCCCCCATTAAACAGTTCAGCTCTCCTGTAAATGACACCAGCTCCCATAATGTCCCTATTGGCAACATCTTTTATCTTGACCAATTTAATGTCCACTTTATCCTCATATGCAGCTGGGAAAACATAAATATCTTGTTGTTTTATTCTCCAGTATTCCCCTGATGGATCCAACATGCCCAGTTTGTTCAAATACTTCCATCCCGCCCCTTTAATGGCAATTATCTGATTGGGACATGGATGGATGTTTGGATCAGGGTTTGGCAAATGAAGAAATGTTCCTATGAAAAACAATGCAAGAGTTTAAACATCTGCATCATTAAAATACCTTATCTGCAGTTAAAGACTATGATGCAAAATTTAAATTAACAGAATGCACACCCTCAATTTTTGTTGTATCATTAAACCACAGGAGATCTGATTCAAAGTCAACGCCATCCTTAACCTGACCAGCCAATGGCAAAGTCTCATCAAACAGCACTGGAGGAGTTTGCACAATAACAAACAAACCAGCACAGTTTGTCACTCTCAGCTTCACAAAGTATGGTATTTGTTTCTGGAAATTTATGAAATAAATATTAACATCCATCCTACTGCAAATCCAAATAGACAATGTGGCACAATCATGAATCACCTCTTATTTCCTTTAGATCTATAAGTATTTCTGCTTCAATAACAGCTAAAACACAATGCTAAAACAGGTGCATTAAAATTTGAAATTCTGGAACTTTTACCTCTAGTGATTGGTCAATAAATTCATAGAAAGTGCTGTTGCTGTTCAGAGTTATCCAATCATTGACCAGAGATGTACCACTGTTTTCATCACAGGAGACATATTTCCACAACGATACTTCGTATGTAGAGATTCCTGACTCTCCATCAGAGAAGTTTGCCCAGTCCACATTGACACTGGTGTTGTCAGTGGTGTAGGACACGACCTTCATGAAATAAAAAGGTATAACAAGACTGACTTTTAGCCCTTGAATATGGGTTATTTCACAGATGGACAAATAAGAGATCACCTAAAGATTCTGCTATGACATAGGTACTTGTAGTGGTGTGTGTGACATCACAAATCTGATAAATTTTCCATGTTTTTACAAACACTTGCTGTAAGCAAACTTTTTTTTAAATGATGGAAATGAAAACTAAATATACACTTTCACATGTAAAATGAATACAATTTAATGTGTGGAATGCAATTCCTTCACAGGATTTCTCAATTAAGTCCAAATGTAAGTATTATGCTCATACATGTAACCACAGTGCAAAAGGAACCAGGGACAAAATGCAATGAATCAGACTGGGATTTGAGATTGGAACCTGGATCCTCTTAATACATGTATGTATATGTGTGCATGTGGACATGCATGTGTGTGGAGAGAGAGAGAAAGAGTATAAGTGTATATATCTAACAGGTATCTGGCCATTGGTGATTGAATCTAACTGATTGCCACGAAAGCAATGGACATCACATAGTCAAGTAAAAATAAAGATACAAGAACAAGATTCTATAAATAACTTTATAATGATGAATAAAAGCAAATTGTTCTTGCTACAATAACTTAAATCATCAATACAGATAAGCTTGATAATATTATACTTTTACAATCAACAAATGTTAGGTGGTGCTTACCATGTCATACCATGGACCAGTTTTGATGACCCCCTCAACAGGCACCGATATGTCTACCAAAAACTCAGTGTAGGTCATTTCACAGGCACCAGATTTATCCGTACCTGTTATTCATATCAAAAACATAGTACAGAACACAGGAGAAACAGAATCTGTACATCCAACTATTACCTGTCATTCATATCAAAAACATAGTATAGAACACAGGAAAAACAGAATCTGTACATCCAACTATTACCTGTCATTCATATCAAAAACATAGTATAGAACACAGGAAAAACAGAATCTGTACATCCAACTATTACCTGTCATTCATATCAAAAACATAGTATAGAACACAGGAAAAACAGAATCTGTACATCCAACTATTACCTGTCATTCATATCAAAAACATAGTATAGAACACAGGAAAAACAGAATCTGTACATCCAACTATTACCTGTCATTCATATCAAAAACATAGTATAGAACACAGGAAAAACAGAATCTGTACATCCAACTATTACCTGTCATTCATATCAAAAACATAGTATAGAACACAGGAGAAACAGAATCTGTACATCCAACTATTACCTGTCATTCATATCAAAAACATAGTATAGAACACAGGAAAAACAGAATCTGTACATCCAACTATTACCTGTCATTCATATCAAAAACATAGTATAGAACACAGGAGAAACAGAATCTGTACATCCAACTAGTGAACACAGGAAAAGGAATTTTCTAAAACTATAAATTTCATTTTAATAAACTTACCCATCACCCAGGCATAGTACGTTTTGCCCTGCTCTAGACTCAGATTGGTCAGCTTGGTGTAGGTATTTTGTCCTTGGTTGACAACGTCCATGGCATTGAACAAAAATTTTCTTTCGTCATCTGGAGTTTTACCTCCTTCAATCTGCAAATAATTATAGACAATTTAAATTTATGGTACATAAGCTACTAACAATGGACAAATATTGTACAAGACTAGTAATGTAAATTAGCTATATTTATTTTGATGCCATTGGTGTAATAATAAGAGTACTAATCTATATGCAACACCAAATTATTCTGTAAACAAACTTGTATTAGGAATAAGCACTGAATTTGGATTGCATCAATATCAGTATGTTTTTAGAAGTATTATGTCATATAAAAACAATCCATCATTAATTCATGTCTACAGCTCACTATTGCATAAACACTCAAGTTAATAACAAGAGGCCCACAGGCCTTATCGGTCACTTGAGTACTAGTTAAAAGTATCATTAGTCTCATGGGCTAAAAATCTACAAAAAATTTCCTGGTCGGAATATCTAAGCTAAATTCTAATATTCAGCAACAGTATAAAAGAAGATGTGCTCTTAAAACTTCAATGCGCTCAAAAGTGTATATACTGATGGAAGGCTTTACATAATATGATATATGTATCAAAATTAAATGATACATGTATCACTAATTTGGACCCACCCTAAAGTCAAAACCCTAGGGGTTGCTGTTGCTATATCAGTAAACTCAAAAAAGTCCTTCAAATGATAAAGACAATGATCACTATAATAATTTTGGCTCCACCCTGAAACCAAACCCTTACCCCCTAGGATCATGAAATTTCGGTAAAGGACTATACCTATTCCTTTAAAATATCCATTTAGTTTCAATTCAGTATCAATAGCATAAAAATAAATATCATTTACATGTTTTGCACATATACACTGTATATACCTAGTTTGACTCCGCCTTGGATTCAGAACCTCTACCCTGGGGATCATGAAATTTACAATTTTGGTAGGTTTTTCTACTCTATATTATTATACATTTAGTTTTTCTTAAAGATATGCAGCTGTAGAAAAAAATACATTTTAAAAATTGGTCAATTTTTGCCCTGCCCCTAAAGCTCCAGGAGTCCTGAAATTTACAATTTATCCTCCTTGTCCCAAAGATGCTTCATACCAAATTTGAAAGGAATTGGAATAGTAGTTATCAAAAAGTTAAAAATGTTCTATTGTTCACACATTAGTTAACTGACCATTTTGGCCCCACCCTAATACCAAATCCTCTACCCCTGGGATCATCAAATTTACAATTTTGGCAAAGGACTACCTGTTCTTTCTAAACATCTATTTAGTATCAATAGCACTAAAGAAGATGTTATTTAAGTGTTTTACACATATTAACACTCCATACCAAGTTTGGTCCTGCCCTGGGGTCAGAGCCTCTATCCTGGGGATCATGAAATTTACAATTTTGGTAGAGGCCTTGCTGCTTTATATCATGATGCATTTAGATTTTCTTCCACATGTTCGGTTCTAGAGAATAAGATTTTTGAAAATTGGTCTATTTTTGCTCCCACCCTTAAGGGCCCAGGAGTCCTGAAATTTACAATTTATGTCCCCCTTGTCCAAAAGATGCTTCATAGCGAATATGAAAAGAATTGGAATGGTGGTTATCAAAATTTTAAAAAGTTCAATTGTTAATGCACGATGGACACATACCAATTGCAATAGGTCACCCGATTTTAATAGCAGTTTTTTATCTCTTGGCAAAACTTACATAGTTTTTACAGTTGGTCCCATTGGCATCTGTGTTGTTGGAGATGGCAACATAGTACATCAATATGTCAAGTCTAGAACTGAAGCCCTCCCACTGCACATCCAGGACAGTGTTGTTACTTACACAGCTACCAGGGCTTGTGATAATTCCAGCTAAAGAGAATTCCAATGAGTACATGTACAAAAAAGCAAATTTATTCTTGTCATGTCACTATTACCATTACTAGGTATATTCTGACATATTAATTGCAACATTATCAGAGGTAAAAACTTTAAAAAGTATTTGAAAATTAAAGTGAACTTCTTACAAGCTGTCTAATTCTTCACTCACCGGTAACACCCCCCTGGAATCCGACATAAAATCCATTGGATGTAACCAGAGTCCTTGAGAAGGATTTACTGAATGCATACACTGAAAAATAGTACAAGGCAATTCCTGGGGTCAGTTCAAGGTCAGTAAAGGTCACAGTAGTGTTCTCTCCTACATAAGTGTATGGAACAACATTGTCCCTGGTCTTATTAAAACGTCGGTCAGTTCCCAAGGCCACCATATAGTATGCCACTTGTTGATTCTTGTCTTGTGCAGCTATCAAAGATGCGTCTTCCTGCACACCAGAGTTTCCTGCAACATTTAAACATTGTAATGATTTAATCACATACGTACAATGAAGTCCAAAAATTACATCAATAATCTATCATATCTTGTTTCAATAATAAGAATATAGAAAATGTAAAACATGAATCACATTTTTGTATTTTGGATAATAAACAAACACACTTTACCGGTTTGCTTGATGGCATTTGCTGGTAAACCAAATCCATTCCAATTGGCATGCACTTTTGTTATGGAGGGCAGGAATTTCAGGTCAAACCCTTCAAGGTCCCCATCAAAAACTTTACCAGGCAACAGAGGGGTTTCCTGAATGGTTACTCCATTGGAGCGGAGTGTGTAGATGTACCCAATGGCATTGGTCACTCTGACATAATTAACATAGGTCTCTCCATTTTTCATGCCGAGTCCATCAATCAGGCCAGACGTCCTCACTATTCACAGAAAATTATTGCAATAAATTTGCTGTATTTTACCAAAAACATTCATACATACACCACAGAATATATGCATGTCATTTGGAACATCTTGATGCAAATTGTTGCTTTATACAGCTTCCACACAAAAAGGACTGCAAGTACTCTTTAACAAGCCATGTGAAGCACTTACTGTTAGTGGTGAAGAAACTGTAGATTTCATATCCATCCAGTCGTCTGATTGCCCATTCATATTTAACCGGAGGACACGGGTCACCAGACACGTCCCAACTGGCTCGGATGGTGGCAGGGTCGGTTTGGAAATCTCTGTGTGGAAACAGATGTAGAAACATTACTTCTCAATTCTTTTTTAAAAAGAATAAATCAATAACAATACAATTTGGTGATAAATGTAAATGCATGCATCATAAATATTCATTTGATGACACTGGTAGTGTTACTGACACATCTATTGTCTCCCCATCCACCATGTCCATGACACCGACGTGAGACAGCGGATCTTTCCCCTGGCTTAGATAAGACATGTACACGCCATTAGATGTGGCCACACTGGTTAATCCTGCCCCATTCACTCCTTTCACCGATACATACAGCTACAACACAGAAAAACCCCATCATCACATGATCATTATGTTACATATACATGTATATCAAAAGGAAAAGAAGTAAACATAAGTTTTTTTCTACAGAATTAAGACAATTCTCTTAAGTGACCTGTCTATATCCATTGAGGTTGAGTCCTGAGACAGTGTGGTACTGACTGTCCGCTGGGATGGTGTAGAAAGCCTTGACCTGACCTCCACCTGGAGAAGTTCCCACAGCTACCTGGTATCTATAATAAACATATCAAATAAAATGGCATCTATAGTAAACACATGAAATAAAAAATCATGCTTCAATTGTCTTTAAATCAAGGGATCATTAAAGTTTCAGTCTTCAGAGATGCATGGATATATGTTCCTGGTAATGCATGTGCTCTTACTCCACGATTTGGGACTCTGGGTCAGTGAAGGGCATCCAAGTGACCGACAGTGAGGTCAAGGATTCAGTACACACAGCGTCCAGTGTATTGCACTCTGAAAACATAGTTCCATATATTTTATTTCCATCTCTTCTTAAATGATTATAAAAATACAAATTTCAATCACTGATAAATAACCTCTACAAGAAAATGTACGGACACTTAATGTATATCTTTGGTATTTCTAACCTTCAACAGTTTTGCATATAAGGGAATTCATTTTGACAGTTTCGTCTGTGCTCTGTGCATCTATTCTGTAGACAGAATTTAGATCCACCACCATTCCTGTTACAGGTGGTGTAGTGTCTACTCCTATCTTGTTAGAGAAAGCATTGACGGTCATATCCACAGTGTTGATCGCTGTTATTGTCACATAGTACTCAGCACCATGGCTCATTTTACTTCCTGCACCTGAAAGATTCAAGTACTAATTTCACAATCGAGATAAATATCATCCTGACAGAATAAATTTTCGATACATATGTGTATCTAACTACTAGAATATCTACACAATTTCAGCTTTGTGTGTGTAATCCCCCTTTAAAAAATCATCTATATATATTGTTCAGATGACAGATGACTTCATTCCAATACAGATGATTTTGTTTCTGCACTATTTCATTAGATACCTTGAATGGAGAATTTCTGGATATGTCCTAGCACCACACCCCCAGAGAAGATGGAGGCATCTCCCTTGGCATTGCCCATCATGATGTGGTATTCCTTTATGGGAGACTCGGTGTCCACAAACCCGGTCCATGAGCACTCCACAGGAACTGTAGTCTGTTAACAAAATCACAACATTCAAATTCCTAAAAGCACATGTTGTGTACAGCCACATGTAAATCAATTCTTGAAATATACATGTACATGTGGAATATGATTTTTTTTTTGTTAACAATCATTTGATTATGGAAGTATTTATTTCAAGGAATAAAATTGTTTTACTTTTTCAGAAAAATATTGTATGGTTACGAGTTTTTCATTTCATGGAGAGTTGTTGCTATTCATGCAAGTTCCCTAACATTGAAATAATAATAAAGAAGTCCTCTGATAAAATTATTGATTTTACACTTCCATAGTATACCTGAATAAACTCTGGACAAGTGACTACCCCTGCTAGTGGAGCAGTCTGATCTATAACAACAGCACCGGTCATTGCCCTCTTCACTAGACCTACCGAATTCTCGGTCCATATATTTATAATGTTGGGCTTGCCTGTAATATATGAAGGATTTGTAAATGTTTTGGAATTTTGGAATGTCACACACTGAAAACCATTTTTCTAAATCTTCTCCATGGAATTAAAATTCAACCTGTGGTATCCGGTGTGACTTCATTGTTAGCAAGAAAACTTGAGAGAGATGAAGCGATAGGAACTTCTTTTTGTTGAGCAATATCATCTGCGTAAGGATATGTCCCCACTCCATACCAGGCCCTGACTATTTCAGACTCGGTATCATTGTAATGCCATAGGGCAGAGAGAGCATCCTCTGTAGACTCGTATACCATACTCCCCTCCCCAACGTCTGAATCTGCTGAGGAATGCTTAGTCAGTCTGCAAACAATCACAAAAATCGGAACAAATAACAACCCATTTTACATGTACACCACTCTTACTTCTGCAAATGCGAATGACACAATAATAAAAAAGATCAAAGTACTATTGTGCCGAAATATATGCCCCAAAAACAAAACAAATTACTTCTGCAATAACATGAGAGTATGATGGAGAGTATGAGGACTAACAAGAAGCCCATGGGCAACATCACTCACCTGAACCACTTTTTCTCTGTCATGATTGTTCAGCTGTTGTGATTTTTGAAAGATATTTTTTTTTTTATTGATCTATGAAAATGAAAATGTTGACCCCATATTGCAGCCCCAACCTATCCCCAAAGGATCACAACAAACCAAAAATGAATCCACGTAACAATAATATAACTAACATGATCTTACTGTTCTGGATAAGACCAAGGTCACAAGGTCATAGATCAAGGTATGATAAGATAGACCTTGCCATAAATTTGACAAATTTCACATAAATTTGAACTTGTTTGGCCCAGTGGTTCTTGAGAAGATTTTTAAATGACTCGATCTTAATTTTGCATTTTCATGATTATATCCACTTTGAATGGGGCATGGCCCTTCATTTGAGAAAAAAACAACCTTGAATCCCTTTCACTTATGGGCCCAGTGATTCTGGAGAAGATGAAAATGTGACATGTCTACAGATGGACGGACAATGGGTGATCAGAATAGTTCTCAGCTCACGTGAGCTAAAAAGCATGCAGTCAATTTATATCTAGCTAAAATGCTTTAATTTTATAGATACAGTAAAACATGCTTATAAATAGCACACTTATAATGAATTCCTGCTTAGGCCAATTCAACTTAATTAGTAGATTATCATCCAGGGTCGGCAAAAAGTAAGGGGCGGGTGGGAGGATTTTATTTTATTAATTTTTATTTTCTGAGAAAAATATCAAAGACAAATGATTTTTTTTTCAACAGATCAGGGCTCGAAATTAGCGAGAAATACTCGCAAATTGCGAGTAGTTTTGAAAAATAGCGAGTAAAAATAGTGGACACTCGCAAATCTTAGCGAGTGGGGATTTACAAACCATGATCGTATCGTATCCGTTTTAAGCCGCGATGCGCCATTCGCTTTTCTTAAACTTGCACTCAAAATCATACAAACGCTTACATGAACGAATGATTTCAACAACCATTTCTATCCGGATTTTCTTTTATGATTTTTTAAGAAACTCGGCGTCAAACAAATGCTTTAGAGGTCGGACATCGCATTATATAATGAAAAATATAGACCTGTTTACTTATAGGGGTGATTAAATTGACTTGGTAAAACATAAATTCCGATTTCTTGTTAGATAAATGAATAACAAAAAAGCTCATACTTGGAATTCAAGTCTTCCGGTAGTTAATTTAATCAGAATTTTCTATCTACATCAATTCATTTTCATACTAAGGTCGGGTTGTAGTCGCGGCACGAGTGCACTGCTCACCGTGTAGGCGATTACCAAAAACAAAAAACAAAAAAATCATGGGACTCGTGGTCGTGCTGCTTATAAACCACGAGTCTGGGATTCACTTTGAAAAATTACTCGTGACAACCCTGACGTGGCATAAAATTGGAGGACATTGGATCTATAGCTGCAGTAAACAGGTTGTGAATATTTGAGGTGCGATGGTCAAGAGACCTAAACATTGCATCATATGACTTACGTAAATTAGTGTTTTGTCCAAATGATGCCTGTTGACCCACTAGGCTCAGTAATGGTGGGGAAAATCATTGATTTAAAAAACAATATGAAAAAAACAGCACAGCTTCATTATTTTTATTTTAGCTTGTAGGTTTTCATTTTAGCCTATGAATCTTTTACCCACAGGCTAAAATTAGCCTGTGGAAGAAAAAGTTAATTTCGACCCCTGACAGATGCGCATCATTTAATGCCAGGTGGATATCAATCTATGCTATTTCCACAGACGAATTCTAGGTTAAGTTTTAATTTCAAACAAAAATATACCTAACTTCTTCAAGATTTACGCCTGTAAGAATGCGAGAAATTAAGAAAACCATATAGATCTATTTTCTTCACGTGGCTTTTCACGTTGCTATACCGGAAATGTAAACAAGAAGTGTAAATACCGGAGTCAGACATGAAAATATTCCGGAAATCGCAAGTTTCGCAAAATAAACAAATTCGGGGCGGGCCAATTTTTGAGGGGCAGGCGGGTATGATAATCTATCAATTAAGTTGAATTGGCCTTATTGCAAAGTGATATTTAGTCCCTTATGCGAGAAAAATAACAAAAAAGTTACAGGATATAACAAAGTTTGGTTATAACGAACTGTACTTAACTGGCCCTGAAGGTTTGCTATAACCATGTTTTACTGTTTGATATCATTATTCAGTCAACTTTTCTCTCTGAAAAGCAATTTCAGCACACGTTGCTCTAGAAAAAGGGTGAGTACAGGCACCAAACAACACAGCAATTATATATAAATAGATTACACATGTATCATAACATTCAAACTGCATTAACACCTCTTTGCTTGACTCCTTTGATGCATACTTCTAATTAAAACACCCATATTCCATCAATTTTAAATCTATTACATTACAGTGTAAGCGACACATTTACTGTCTGTGAGAAATGTATAAGCTTCAAGTCTTTGTATTTCCATCTTGGAAAAACCACTGTTTTACTATTATCTTGATTTTTCTAGACTGAAATACAAAAGGAACTGTTCCTACTTCTTTACAGCCTCATATACAGCACTGATAAACTCACCTGTCAATCGAAATTACTGGCGCTGACTGGTCCACAGTAAATCCATCAGAGCTGGTCTGCAGTACATTGCCATCATTTGTTACGCCTCTGATTGTGGCATAGTAAGTTGTGTTGGGTGTCAGAGGAAGATTGGACTGAGCATATCCAGAACTAGTCAACCCTACAAAGATATTCAACCTCACTGTATAGGTTTATAATTTGTACCATACTTTGAATCTCCTTCTAAAATGAAGTTTTAAAAATTCTTTCCAAGCATGTATCAAAGAGTTCAATCAAACTCTAGAATATACATGAATGAATATATATATAGTAAATACCTTAGATTTTTTTTTTATGCGAGTACTTAATATTGCGAAATGCCTCGTGGATGTCAAATCGCATGATAATGAATTTGCAAGTGGTCCATTGATCAAGAATTATATCATTTCAGCAATACAAAAATAAAAATGAGTAATTTTATTTCATGAGTGATGCTTCTCGTGAAATTACGGGATAAATTCCTCATGTTTATTTTAGAATCTACAGTACTACCGTCAAATTACCATTGCCAGTAGTGTTGTTCTCTTCGATGTGAACAATGTTGAAGTCTGTGAAAGCCATAACCTCCTCTCCACCATCAGGATTTGTGCCCACTGCCATCTCAAAGTGCATGACACCATGAAGGGCGCTCTCAAAGCCTGAAAACTGCACCGACACTGTACTGGAATCTAGCTGGTAATCCACGTCAGTAGTGATGTCTACCGCTGTGCCATTG
Source organism: Ostrea edulis (assembly GCF_947568905.1). Lineage (NCBI taxonomy): Eukaryota > Metazoa > Mollusca > Bivalvia > Ostreida > Ostreidae > Ostrea > Ostrea edulis. The sequence goes on from NC_079164.1 coordinate 45,658,814, forward strand.
TTTATCACATTATCAAGATTGTCAGTTCCATCAATAACGATACCTGAAAAGAGAGGAATCATCATCTCTCTGGTATGCAACAATTTTTAGATTTTCAGTGAGGCATAAAACAAAAGGGTGTCATATTACACAGTAAATCATGTTAAACAGTAAAAATCTACTACATATCATATACACGTATTTTATAAAGGAAAACTTTTATGAAATTTCCACACAAATGATAAAGACGTTACCTGCTTTATCCTCTGGCACCACCACAATAGGAGTGGATGTCACAGCCGTGGTCGACAGGATCCCTGCCCCATTCTCTGCCTTCATGGACAGGTAGTACACAGGTGTCTTGGCGTCGATGTTGGTTAGCTCCAGATTCAGGCCTGTAATATACTGACTGCTTTCTGATCCTACAGCTTTCCAGTCCATAATATCTGTTCCTCCTGTATAATGTAAAGACAAATAAAGTTTAAAATCAAAGTTTGCAGAATCCCGGGTTGAATTGAAGATTGTTGATAAAATGTCATTGTGTAGCACAGATAGATACAACTTAAATCAAACAAATAACTTAACAATGAGCAGTGCGTTACTGACCTGGTGATGTGCCCACAGCTACAGTGTAGCCAGCGATACCAGACTGGGGATCGTCGGTCAACCACGACGCCTTGATTCCTTTGGTGTCAGCCTGCCACACATAGCCTTCCACCTTCTGCTCCGGGGCACCTCCAATGACTCCCACCCTCAACCAGAACACCTGAGAAAGGTAGAAAATAAATTTGTAGCCATAGACCATTAATCTAATGTAAATCATAAATAATTATACTTTAAGAAATCTTATCTTATTCATTTTAATATTTCATTGATCTAATATTATAGAGATTTACAAGCAAGGCCTAATTCTTGTGAAAGTCTAATTTATTCAACACTACTTATATGCATATTTTAGAATTAGCCATCATTATGGCATTGATTTACCCTCACAAAAAATAATTTTTTTAATCAAGTAATTCAGTTATGCAAATACATGATGATAATTCTCAGTTATTGGAATAAAATAAAGCGTGACATTAAAGACAGAATACTAGCAACTGGCAATTTGTTACTGGCCTGGGTTGTGTAATAAATGTTTGATCATGTTTACTTACAATGGGTAGAGATGTATTAACTTACAATGGCCGGAGATGTATTAACTTACAATAGGTGGAGATGTCTCAATGTTTGACTATATTAACTTACAATGGGTGGAGATCGATGTCTCAATGTTTGACTACATTAACTTACAATGGGTGGAGATCGATGTCTCAATGTTTGACTATATTAACTTACAATGGATGGAGATCGATGTCTCAATGTTTGACTATATTAACTTACAATGGGTGGAGATCGATGTCTCAATGTTTGACTATATTAACTTACAATGGGTGGAGATGTCTCAATGTTTGACTATATTAACTTACAATGGGTGGAGATCGATGTCTCAATGTTTGACTATATTAACTTACAATGGGTGGAGATGTCTCAATGTTTGACTATATTAACTTACAATGGGTGGAGATCGATGTCTCAATGTTTGACTATATTAACTTACAATGGGTGGAGATGTATCAATGATAACACCATTTGTTTCAAATGAAGCTAGGTATCCCGCGTTGTTGATGGCTCCCACTCTCACGCTGTACCGAGCTCCCTCCCTCAGGGTCAGCCCTGTCCAAGTGTCAGTGGTGGCAGTTTTGTCTGATATCTCCTTCCAATCATTTCTGACAGCTGAAAAATAAAACTGCATTTAAGAACAAACCAACAACAACAAAAATAAAAATCAACAATTCCTCACTGAGTTAAACTAACTTTCAAATATTAAAACCATAAGAGCTGAGAACATTTACAATTATTTGTCTAATGTTAAAACAGTAATACTGATCAGCCGGATTTACCTGGATACTTCTGGATCCTAGTTCCCTGATACAGTTCATACACCTGGACTTTGTAATGATTGACACCGGACTCCTTGTCTACATAACCAAAGGAAACTGTCAACCTGTCCAACTCCGACTACAAGAGCAAATGGTCAAAATTTTCAGCCAAAGCAATCCATTGGATGACTTTTTAACCTCTCTACGTGCTTCTGAGGATGCATAACAATTTTTGCAACTTAAATAACATCGAAGTAAGTTGTTTTCTTCATGGACAATTTTTTGCCATGACAAGTCATAAACTTTGCTAAAATTCAATCAAAATCATTCCATCATTAAAAATTCACATTTCCTTTTCTCCAAAATACAATAAACCATTTCGGTTTGTAAGCCTGCCTGATAATCCCTGTCTTTGGAGGCTGCTCCATCCCTGATGTACAGTAACAATGGTGGTGTTAGATCCACCACAAAACTATCTGTGGAGTTGGTGATCCATCGCAGGGCTCCATCAGTCGTCTTAAGAGTAGTTTTGATACGGTCCCTATGATCGTGGTGGAAGTTCAACCATGTGACACTGCTGGTAGCATTGGGAAATGAGGTCCAATTTCTTAGAACGGCAAAATTATCACTCATGTTCCTGGAAAATTATGTGGTAATGCAATTAGTAAATAAATGAGTAAATTTGATGGTTTTAAAAATGATATTTACAACACTATTTATAGCAATTACTTCCATTTTAAGGTTTATTTTAGATTCTTAAAAAAGATTAATCTTAATTTAATTGTCAAACATTTGGCATTAGGATTTTTCAATAATTTGCCTCCAAAGTTAAGATTTCTACGTCCTGATATCACCACTTACTTGGCACTCTCCACTTGTACTTCATATTGTTTAATCAGAGATTCAGGGTCATTAAATCCCCTCCATTGGAGCTGTACTTTGGCCTGACTGGTCGTAAACTGGAGGTCAGTAAAGGTTGCATCCATCCCATCAACTACTTCTCCCGACTCTGGCTCTGTCAGGTCAACTAGGACTGTAATACCAACACATATTGAAAATCACAAAAAGTTTGAACATACAAATATAAATCCAGAAAACTCTATAGGAAATGTAGAAATCTTTTTTTGATCAACAAAGTCCAATAGCTAGAGATTTCCAACAAACATATTTAACCTGCGGCGAAGTCTCAGATATACGTATAAATAGAGATAGATGAACAAACACGACTAGCAAATTGATTGATTTGTTTCACAAGTGACACCAGACTGCACAATTGCAAAAGCTGCTAAAACTGAAATACTTTTTCATTTATCATAAAACCAATCAATAACTAGATATCATTGTGATGGCAAGCATCACATAAGGGCCTCGCTTTGTGGCATTATTTGCAAAGTTCAAGGTCCATAACTCTTTCAAAATTAGGTCAACAAAACCCAAACTCAAACTTGATCTGTAACCCATAAATGCGATTATAATTTTTCAATTCTGAAACAATAGCTGCAGGGAGAGCCAAATAAAGTCTGGAAAAGCATTTGTGTGAATGCATATACACACACTGTCAGGTTATAAATCACTATAGAGTACCTGCCTAATGCAGGGTCCTCATTAAACAATGGAATGATTTCGTTAATTTCACTATAATAACAGACCTCCATCGGACACCACAGACACGTTGAGTTGTTTGTTTCCCCCGTTGTAAGCCCACACTGTTGTGTAATACATCTGGTTGTGCTTGAGATATCTCACTGCTGGCAGTTCTATGCAGGCTGAGCTTTCTCTCGAAGAGAACTGGGTTAGGTTGGCAACATCGGTAATGTTCTTTTCAGACCCTACACTTAGCATGTACATGGTAATTCCAGACTCGGGGTCATAGAAGTGTTGCCAGTTGCTGCAGATCTAAAATAAGGATTTTGTATTTTGAATCCCTTCTGGCTTGGATTTCTAGGAAAATTCTCAAACTTAAGTCTGAGTTTTCCTTTATCTGAGCAAGCAAAATTTGAGTAAAATCTCCAGACTTAAGTCCAAGTTTCGACTTAAGTTTGTTTCGAGAAATCCAGGCCTGGCCCCCTTCAATCTCAAATTTTTCTCACTCTCTTTACCCTTTTCCCCTTTAAAATATTATCACCTTATAATCTCTTGAGTATAGTATATATGTGCAATCAGTCCTTTGAATATCTCACTACCTTGTTGTTGTCTTTCATGTAGGCCATGTCTATTCCAGCAATCTCGCCATCATACACTTTGCCTCCCACTGGGGGAGACTGGTCAACAATAATAGGAGAGTCCGAGATCCCAATGGTCCTCAAGTCCACTGTTAAAGAAACAAGACATCATACCCCATGAATTATGTCTATCACTGATAAGTCTGACCAGCAACTTGAGATATGACCTTGACCGTTATCTGTTAATCAGCATCAAACTCGACCAATCAATTCATCAAGTATGAAATTCTCTCTATAAGTCATGACTTAGGTTAAAGTTGCAAAGTCTTTCATCATTGAGGCGTAAAAATGAAATATGAAAAAATATGAATGCTATAAATAGAAGGCACATTTAGTGTTTTTAGCTGCAATGTAAGAATTCATTTTCACATATCGCACCAAGATACATCTAGAAAATATGGACAATAATATATATTTAAAAGATTATGGCATAATGTAAAGGCAATCCAACACAATAATAATGTTTACCATTGTTGACAGCCTTTAGTTTGATCCATACAGGAACTCCATTACTAATTTGATGCAACAGTGTGATGTTTGGATTAAAGTCAATGGGAGTCCACATCAATTCATCACAGTCCCTTGTTGTTCTTCCCAGACAGAAGTCATTCCTGTTGATACCCGAGTCAGGATCTCTGCAAAACAAAGAAGGATTTTTCAAAACTTCATACCTAAAGATACAAAAGAAACATTCAATTGTGACAAATCTAGCCTTGATTAATGACCTTGACCTTAAGCAAAAAGCAAAGTTTTCCATTCACAAAGTATGAATTATCTTCCACAAGTAGTTCAAAGGTTTGACCAAGATTAATTTAGTTGCATTCAGACAAAAAGACAGAGAGACAGATAGATGAAAAACACTGTGCTCCAGACCTTTGATCTCCAAGAACAAAAGTCTTTTAAGAGAGAGAGAGGAGAGAGAGAGAGAAAGAAAGAAAGAGAGAGAGAGAGAGAGAGAGAGAGAGAGAGAGAGAGAGAGAGAGGAGTTTTCAACAGGTCAGTACTTCACTGATCTATTTACAGATTGCACTTACGTAGAGTTGTGGGTCAAACTCAAGTTGAATTTTTCCTCATCATACTTAATGTTGTATATCTCATGAATTAAAGGTGGACTGTTGTCTATGATGTAGGGGGTGGTGTGACAAATAGTCAGAGCCAAAGGTCCCCCATACTCTATTTTGTTGATAGCTCGTACAGTCACATAGTACTTCCCATCTGTATAAAATGCAGCATGCTAATTGTTCAACATCATACATAAAGTTACAAATGAATATTTTGATTACATGTAGATTAGTCTCTTTCAAGTAAATTGGTGCAAATACATGTACTTCAAAATATTAGGCTAACATTAAATTCAATCCAAAATTGATGGTTCATGTTGAAATTGAACTATTGATTAATCATGACAAACTTGCTCTGTCTCCTGTGGCAAAAACATCAAAGGTTTACTTTTTCTGTATGTATGCATCACTTACCTGGAAGGCTAGGAGGCACCAGAGGGGTCATCATGACACTGTTGGTCCACTGGGAGGGATCAAACAAGTGAGCATGGGGGTCATGATGTTCCTTCAGTGTCTCTTCACACAGAGCTGTGCCCACAGTGACAGAGTAACCCAGGAGTCCAGTCTCGTGGTCATAGATACCGTCCCAGTTAACTGTAACCAAAATGTTTCAAATACAATCATATCTGCATTGTCGTGAGTTCAAATAAGTGTCTTTTTCTCTTTTCAGATTGTTATACTTGTACATTTCAATAAATGGGTAAATCATGCTGGTGTTTTGGTTTTGTTTTCTTCAATGTAATGGTTCAGAACCAGTATATCCTGGTATTTATGCGAGTGTCTTTGCCATTATGTTGGCTGCTAGTTGGCCAAGCCACTTCAAGGCTTGGAGGGTCAGGTGTCACTAGGTGGATATATCGACCGTTCAGTTATTTAATGTTACAGGTATTCAATAAAAAAAAATATCAAACTCATATGTAAAGCAACCAATCAATTAAGAGAAGAAAAAATAAAGAGAACTAACCATGCAAATAAAACACCAGCAATACCTGCCAATAACTATATTCTAAAAACTTCACTGAGCTATGAAGTGGGGCAGTCATGTGATAAAATCCTGTTAATCCCATTATTTATTATTTGAGATGAACAGTTAATTTTAAAATATGACATATTATACCATGATGACACGGTGATCTAAAAACAAAGTTAATCGAATCCAGTTTCTATTAATTGTTTTGCGGAACTTTAATATGCAATTGTAGGATATTTTCTCTGAAGATTTCTGTTGTTATTTTGAAAAAGTGTATTTGTATCTAATGTGCACTTGAAATGACTGGTTGGGATGAAGTAAAAGGGGTCTCCATCAAAGTTTTGAATGCTGAGGAACTCTAAACAGAGCCTTAGTTTAGGACTCCTGTTTCATAACAAGGCCTACATGTACATGTAGCTAATCTAGTTGCAGTGGATTTTTTATTGCAAAAATAATGTCAGACAACTTTCCTGTCTCAGCTACAGTACTGATAGATTGCTGTTACTCCCTGGTCATGTGAATTTATCTGATCAATTCGCTTTGCTTTGAACTGGCGTTTAACATTATGACCTTTGACACCTCACATAAACTTCATTTAAAATTGATGCTATATTGTTTTGGTATGTTAAAATATTACAATGAAATACCATGAATACATATGTTACAGTAAGTGAAGAATATGTAATTCTTTTTTTAAAAAAGCCTTTTTAAAAATTAAAGTACATGTACATTAAAGTACAACACATTTTTTAAACACAATGAATCACTGAAACTACAATGAACATCCGTACAGATTCATCCCAACATTAAACACACTTAAGTTTACAACACAACACTGACCTGAGACGTATCTGTTGGCTCTGGTGTACATCAGATCAAACTTGAATTCATGTCCGTTGTAGACAGTTTCTGAACCGTTTCCATCCACAATGATACGGTGGTTTTTAAACTTGGGGTCGATACCGACACAGTGTATTTTCTCCCAGTCTGTTCGATCATTGGGTATAATGTCTTTGCAGGCTACCACCTCCATGATATCACTAGACACATTCATTTGTGCTGTAAAATTCAATTTTACACTGCACAAGCATTCGGTAAGACAAATATTTGGGAAATAGGAAAATTTTCATAATCAGTTATTAAAAAATCATTGAAATATATCAATATTAGTTCTTTTTTTTTAATCAACAAAGAAATATTCATAAAGTAATAACTGTAAATGTGATTGTACATGCATGCTGTATGCTCCTCAACCACCCTTAAAATTATCATTTAGCTTTTATATGTTGCACGACAAATCGTTATCATGGCACATTACTTCAACCTACATGTAAAAACAAATAAAAATCTAATTCTATCATTTGCATACTTGTACATGTATCATTATAAATATACTCAGTATTCTAACATGATCACAAATTAAAAACACAATCGATAAGCAAAACTGGAGGGCTTTTAGTAACAGATAATGGATTACTGTAGATTCCTAAATATAAGCAAGCTTCAGGGATTTATTATCGTGTAATTTCTCAAGAGGCATCATGCACTCACAAAATAAAATTTTCCGTTTTCATTTAATTTTCTGTTGCTAAAAGACATCTAAGAACTCATAAGAGACAACAAGTGAATTCATGTTCACATGATACGAGTCATTTTGCCATATTAAGAACGGAGTCCGGGTAAAATAAGGAGTCTACAGTAATGGCAATGAATGGAACATTACTATTTCAGATTGGGGCAACACAGTCGAAAAAACAAGTCCTAATGCGTCATGTCTCAAAATATTTTCTATTGCATTACGTCTGTTAATTCAGTAGTCCAGCGCTTTCTTATCCTACACAGGTTACATAAAACTCGATATACCCGAAACATTTACCATGACTGTAACACCGAGTTCATCCTCTGAACTGATTTCCTAGTAACCATAGATAAATACATACTTTATTTCCTAGTAACCATAGATAAATACATACTTTATTTCCTAGTAACCAGAGATGGGGTAATTGTAATCAGTAATCGTAATTGATTACAATCGATTACATTTTTTTAAGTAATCGTAATCGTAATTGATTACATTTGTTTTTAAAGCAAAGTAATCGTAATCAATTACTTTGGCAAAGTAATCGTAATTTATGATTACAATAATGATTACAATGATTACTTTATATTTATATTAAAATAATTATTTAATAGATAACAGTTAGAGCTTATGTATGTTATGTGTGCCATCATAAGATTTATCCATATCTATATGATATTATACTTACAGTATTTGCATGTATTCAATAGCAACTAAGGTCTAAATCTGTTTAAATTAAACTTAATAATCTGAACTAGTATACCCTGTATCATTTACTGTACATCTCATTGATCTCATTGATCTATTGTTACTTAATGAGTATGAGCTCACTCCTAATTAGTAGTTCACTATACTGTGCTCTATTGTTAATTAGCATCTTTCATCTTTTCTGTGGATTTGTTTATACTAATACTTCAAACATAGATCACTATGGAAAAATCCTTTGAAGATTAAGCAGTTCATCTGAGTAGATCTACCTTTCACTATAAATATTTATGACATGGACTTCTGATACTCATATATGTGTATTATACAATGTATCTTATTAATAAAACCAGTAAATATTTGTTGTTTTTCTTGTTCAAAAGCATGGAATCATGATTACTTTTCACAGTAATCGTAATTGTAATCAATTACTTTCAAAATATGTGTAATGGTAATCATAGATTTTCAAAGTAATCGTAATCGTAATCAATTACATTTACAATGTAATCGCCCCATCTCTGCTAGTAACCATAGATAAATACATACTTTGTTGTAGTAAAATCACACACTTACATTCTGTAAACAGTGGGGGAGTGAAATCACTGATGATAGACAGAGAGGACAGGATGTTTTGATATCCCAGAACGTTGATCACTTGGAAGTTAAAAAAGTGCAGCTTGTCATGCAACAGTTGTAGGTTGGAGTACTCAAAAGCCTTGTTAGATCCAATGCCAAGTTTCTCATAATGCACAAACAGGCCGTCCTACAAAGTTTTGATTATATTTATTCATTCTAGCTGACATGCACCAAAATTTGAGCTAGGGAACTTTTCCTACTACAAAGGTATATTTGGTGTATTCAGAATTTAACAATTATCAATCTATGAACAATTAAAAATTTCTGCTATCAAAAATAATGTCAATAGAATAACAAGCTATTCAATCACAGACTCCACATACAGGCCATAAAATGAAAACAGACATAAGTCAAATTTTCAAACAGATATAGTGCACAAGATTTTGACATTCGTAAGTCAATAAAATTCATGCTGAGATAACAAGGATATATGCATTATCTAATTTTCAGCATCTGTTCTCGTGGTCATGGAGCCTGTATAAGGAGTATGTTGATCCATTGATGACTCTCATTTACCTGTGAAGTTTTATGATCGTGTCCCTCTATAGCTTGTAACAGCTCACACTGTCCACTCTCTGAGAAGTCGTAATTGAAGCTGAGACACTTAGTGACATGCATGGAGTTACACAGAGTGGCACACTCTCCAGGAGTGGATATTGCCTGGTACTCTGCAGACACAATCCCCCTTCCAATCAGTCTGGCCATTTTACCATCCGAAAACAATTTCAAAACTTTCTGGTGCAAGGGATCAGGAGCTGTAATGGATGAAGATACACTGAAAAATCGTGAGCAGCACATTATGCAGGTAAATTTGATCTATTTCAATTTAGTTAGTGATGATTTAAAAAAAAAAAGAAATATATAAAAAAATAGCATCGAATACATTTATCAAATATCCAAACACATTAGAAACAAAAACTTTGTTTTTTATGATCATTATAGCCACATGAATACTCACCCACATTGTAATCAATTGTGTTGGCCTCTATGTCTGACCTTGTCCATCTGATAATTTGTTCTCCGTAGATGTCTTTTCCATACCCTACAGCAACCCTGCTCTCCTGAATAACTGAGTCATCATATACCGTCACTGTGCCCTTCAACACTTTGGCATTACTGGTAGATCTGAAAGCCTCTGTCATTCTACCTCCTGGTATGGTCATGTCATAAGTGGGCAAATTACAAGTTGCCCTGACACTATTTCCTGCCTCATTCGCCACATTGACAGTAAAATAGAGAGGAACACCAGCTGGTTTCAAGATCTGTACACAAAGAATACTTCAAATACATTACATAATTGCATCTGAAAAATAACTTGATTTGCTCATTTCTTGAAGAATATGATCTTTAAGGAAGCGAGTGAATAAACAAAAACAAAAAAAGCATATTAAACCAAATGATACTGCAAAGAGTGAAACCGTACATTGTTCAGAGTGGTAGAAAAGCCTCCCAGCTCTTCACCCGACATCACATCAGTACCACCTGGAGCAGTGCCAATATTCAGAGTCAGAATCACATTACTCCTATCATCCTCTGCCTCGAGGAACACAGTAAACTCGGGCTCTGTGTGGTCCCGGCCAATCTCCTGAATGACTCCACATTCCCCTTCCTTGGTGTCACCCTGTAATAAAGGTTTGTTCCATATAGCTTCTACTGCCACACACAGTACAGATTATTGCCACCCACCAACCAGTGCAGTAAGTGTGCAATGAACCAAAGAACTTTTCACAGGAATACAATCCAAATTATTGAATTTTATCACCAGTCAGCCAAAGAAATCGGTACTCTGTGTGTTCATTATCTATGAAAACTTAGCAATAACACTTACGCCAAAACTTTTGACTAGTGGTGGTGATTTGTCTACTTCCTCTTTGGTGTTGTCAATCAATAACTTCTTTATAGTTGCCGCTTTATATCGCCAAAGTTTAGTTTTGAACAGAACTTTCTTAAAGCTTGTGAAACCTAAATCCACTTCTAATGTCACCAGGGCATACAAGGTCAATTTGATCGGGGTCAAGCGCAGGTACATCTGAAGCCTAGAAAAAATGTAACAATATAATATATAGAAAGCAATTTCACGACTTTTAATTGAAAATCTCCATTGCATGAAAATCTTACTTCACATCCAGAGGGAATTTCTTGAATCCAATTTCAGCGGTGGTCGGGAATCCCATGTCCATAATGTCTCCCTCCAGCCGAAGTTTCCCGTATAGCAGAGCACCAATACCCAGTTCTCCCCAAACTGATACCCCACCAAAAGGTTCACAACCAGCAGTTCCCTTCATGTCCATGATCTTAGCACCAACCACAAACTTCATACCATAATAACCATCAGCTCCAAAACCTTCACAAATAATTGGCAAATTTCTTGAGGTTTCAGTGAGAAAACACATGTAGATGGGTACAATTCTAAAGAGCTTAAGCTAGGAAAATCAATAAGGAGCATCGTTATCTCAAGGAAATTCAATGTATGAGGCTTCATGAACTATGGTGGGGAGGAAAATTAGTTAACCCTTGAAATATCCATATTTACATGATTGTACTATTGTCCAGTTTACTTAGTTGACAAAAATCAACGAGGTTTATCTCCATCCATTTGATATTACCTAGATGTAAAATTTGGTGTTTCCAGGTAATAAGAAATTAGATTTAGCCCAAAAATTATTTTCTAACATCAATATGGAGTTAATTTGATCTTTGAGATTTTGATCCCATAAAGGTCATCCCTATCCAATATGAGTTTTAAGAGTCTAGGTGAAAGGAAAATAAGTTGCAGCCCAGAAGCAATGTTGTTTTATTCATGTTTTGTTGACTCCTTATGTAAAAAGACAGATTTTAAAAGTAATCTTAGCAGTTAGCACTTTTATTGTATCAAGATCCATTTAACCTTTGACCTTAAATTCATTAAGAATAATTTTCAATGAAAAGTCTGCAAGAGAAGTTTCATGATTGTACATGATAAGGGAGATTATTCATTGTTAGAAAACTATTTTTGACCTTAATAGCTTTGGACCCCTAAATCAACCTGTATATATCAGATACGATGCAAGTTTGATTAATCCAGCAACAGCATGTGATGACCAAAGCAACATAAAGACAGACAGAGTAATTCTTATATACTTCCCAAAACTTGGTTTGTGTGAGTTTATATCATATATTCATAAAAATCATAAAGTATAGCAGTAGATCTGTGGAACTTACCGAATGTCATTGTGAGTAATCCACCAATAAAGAAGATCTTGTTGAATTTAAAGAAGTTTATATTTTGCTTGGGAAAACTAAAATCTCCTTTAAGTTCCATGTCAAAACTTTTGAAGATGTTGTCAGAATCACTGAATAACTTGCTTATGAATTCAGAGTACTGAAAAAGAAACAAATTTTCTCAAGTTACTCAATTATTGCTCTGATATTCTTATCTTCATAATATGCTTTGTTTGGAGTCATTTACAACCATGCAATGAAAGCCATGAAACGAGACTCACCAAAGCTTTTGCCAGATCCTTTAGGTGGCCCATTAGTTCAGCCACTTTAAATGGATCAATATTCTTCAATTCCAGCAAGCCCTCCAGATCCCCAATTGTCATACAGGCCAGCTTCTTCCCCAGCAGCTTGGCCCCTTCTGGTGATAGTCCTTGTCCTACGACAAAGGCCTGCTTAGCTCGCCCAGCTATTTCCGTCACAGCGCCAATCATATTGGTAATGGCATCACCTTTAAAAGTGAAGAAATTCAAATATTTATTTTCAATGAACTGATGTAGAATTGGAGCACGTGACTTTTGAGAACACTTTCAGTAAGCTGCAATGTAATCCTCAGCTTTTTAACGATTGCTTACTTATTATTCAGTCAATAAACCATAAAAAAGGAAATTACTGGTATTAGACAGTACATCTCACTTGGAACTCCTTGAATGTCTTGTACACTCGAAATTTATCTAAATAAAAGAGAGACATTCGAGGAGTTCCGAATGCAGTATATCTACTAACCTCCCTGCACAGTGACCGTTCCTGGTAATGCTCCACCTGTTTGGATTGTCATTGGATTGCCAGCTCCCAGAGCCTCTAATCCAGATTTGACACCAGTGGTAAAATCATCCTCAGCCAATGGTGTTCCTTCCATGTTCTTCTCTTTCTCTGCCCGCTATAAACAAAGTTATCTTCATACATAAAAACAAACAAACAAAAAAAATATTCCGGATTTGAGGATAGTCTATTCTATCTCTATGAGTGACTGTCAAAAGCAATAAAATACTTAAATATTATCATGGTTTGTCAAACAATGATTGAATACTGTTGTTTTTAACACGAGTTCTAACATTTTCAGGGTTCAAATCAGGCCCTCATCACATACATGGGTCATCACATACATAAGCTTGTTTGTTTAGCTTCCAAATATCTCCAATGGGTAGTTTTTCATTACTTTGGTTATTTCATGACGGTTGTAAGTGTCTGTAACTCAATAGATTTTGTAACTGTATCTGGCTTAGTGATTTTCAAAATATGAATTAATCATCTGACAAGGGAACTATATGAAATTCTTCACCATTTTTTACATAAATTTTCTCGATAGATCAACTTACAAATCAGTACATTTTTGTAGAAATTGGTATAAACATCTCTCCTAGTCAGACTCTGTCAATACCAATAAATTTTTATGAATTATGCATACGTTAAATGAACTCCTTTTAGTAAAGCATAAGAAAGAGTACTGAGTTCCTAAACCACAGCTTACATCTGTTTCTTCACATCGCTGTTTAAAATCCTCAATCTGTTGACTGGTAGCATTATTCTTCAACAGAATCCTTAGCCCTTCACTGAACTTAGTGGGATCCAGCCTATTGAGAAAGAATGAAAAATTTATTTTCTCAGAGTCCCCAATATTACACACATATCTTAAAATCTGAAATATGTATCCTTTTTACATAGCATTTATGGATGTACAAGTAAATCATTTTCTATTCACAAATAAAGACCCATACTTTCTTCCTGTAAACATACAGTAACATGTATCACAATCAATGAACTTTTCATTGTTCAAAACACAGCTTCATCCTTCCCCAAAAATCTCTCAAATTATAGAGCAAACTTGCAATGCAAAATATATTGTTTTTTCTTACTGATCAAGTGTCTGGGCAGCTCTTCGTCGCCGACGTTTTCTCCCAGCACAAGAAGCAGGGGCAAATCTAACATAAGCAGGATCTAGGATATCATGTGTCACTGTTTCTGACGGATCAGAAGTAATTCCATTAAATGTCAGACTGGCTCCAATGGCGATGGTAGTTACATGGGCTGTTTTCTCATATTTCAACTGGAAGGCTGGCCCTGTTCCTATGTCCTCTGTGTAGAGTACTCCTATCAAATGGAAGAAAAATCATCGTGAAATTAGCAGGACTCTACATTATTCCAGGGCACTTTTAGGAATAATCCAGAATCAGACAAGGACCAGAATTCCTCAACTACTATTCATTGAATCATTTCTATTAATTGCTTACCATCAGTGAGAGCTGCCAGAGATTTGGTGACGGATTTAGATTCAATCTGGTACTCAATATTAGTACAATCTACTCTGATTTTAAAATAGATAGAACGATTTCCTAGTGTGTAGGCACTGTCTATACAGCATTCAAGTCCTAAGCAGTCTGACAGGTAGTTACAGTTTGCCAGGGCAGTGGTTGTATTGACTCCATCAATATTTGGGCAGGCTGCAAATAAATATTTAATATATTCATCAATCTTTTCTATAATTTCTTTCATCAATGATATTCTGTAAAGTTAGAGAGAAAAAAGATTTTTCTTCCAGATGAATGAAAATTCTTACTGTCAGCATATGTAAATGGAGTGCATTGGGTCTGTCTCCAAAAATCAAAGCTCACACCTGTTAAATCAAAATCAAATCTTCAAAAATCTACTTTCCTTTATTTCAACTCTTGTAACAACATTTATAGAAAAACTGGAAACGTACTATCTAAATAGTGATGAAATCTAAGTAAATAAAGACTGACCTTGGAATGGTGCAGGGTCAGTTGGAATGCATGTCTGATATCCTAACGCTAAATCCTGGAAAACATTGATATCCAAACTACATGTAGATTGTTCAAAGCACAGCTTGATTGTCCCATCCACAAGAAACTTCTTTTTGGAGCTCAAATGTGTCACATGATAGCTAAAAATATATGAAATATCCTCATTAGTGTATTGCTAAAGCAACACTAGTACATTTGCTAACACTGATGCTGCAGTATCATCATCCTCTACTAACCCCAGCCCAATCCTCTGGAAGACCATTACAATTACTGCAAAACTGGACATGTACCCAGTACAATATAAAATGTTTATCGCAATTCACCTTTGAATTAGAACGCTTTGGTCGATATAGTATTGCGTTGTGTGACGACACAATCGAATCTGTTTGTAATACAATTGCGAAATGCAACAGAAACTCTCATTGGTCCATATGTATAAGTCCGCCCAAATTCCCTTATACGGGAGTAGTCAGCATTTGAAAACATGATGGCCAGATGCTAGATGAAAAAAAAACTTCAAAGGAAGAAAGAGAAAGTTATATTCTTGTATTGTTGTCTCATAAATTTAATAGTAAAAAAATTCCTAACATATTTTCCTACTATACTTGTGTCCAAACATACCTTCAAATATTTATTAAAGCCCCATACGACCCAAAAACTCGGATCACAGCTTTTGATGATTTTGTTCGTAGACATGTTAGGTAGCCAGTCAATTCAAATCCCGGTTCATTTCCATATTGGCACAATAGCGTCTAGATGTGTACTAATACCCCACAAATATTTTAGCTAAATTGTTTAAATAATATACCACCCCAGTCCTATTAAATGATAATTATTGAAATAGCTAAACTCACGGCAGTGAGGCTTTCATTAGTCATGAGCGGCCGCGCCGGCCGGTCTCCATCTAATGTCCTTATGTAGCATTTTCGTTCATCTAGAGCTTATTTTACCTTTACAAAAACTGGTACAAAAATGTTTTAATTTCTATTAATTATTCGTGTTGATAATAAATGAAGAGCGAATACATAACTTACAACTGATTTTATGAATAGATACCAATAGCAAGAGTTCGAATTGACCAGCTACCTACCATGGCTACCTCAACAAACGAAATCATTTGAAGCTGTGAGTTTTCGGGTGGTGTGTGGCTTTAATGAATATTTGAAGGTATGTTTGGACGCAAGTATATAGTAGGAAAATATGTTAAGATTTTTTAATATTGAGTTTATGAGACAGCAACACAAGAATACACCGATTTCAGGCCTCAACCGTCCGCAGCTTTTTGTGACCCATAAATCGAAGGTTTTTATAAGAGGTGGATCTCCAGCTACACTGAATTCGCTCGAGAGAGAGGGCGGGCTGTAATCGGACAATGAAAACTCTTTGTTGTATTTCATCAAACATGTCATTCAAATTGTTCAATCGTCTCATTCAATTGTGTCGTCACTCAACGCAATACTATATCGGGTAAAGCGTTCTAATTCAAAGGTGAATTGCGATAACTCAAGGATATGTTATATGAGGGATGAAATACATTTGTATGTGGGCAGTTTCTCTTATGCCTATAGTGGAATTATAACTCAAATACTAAACAAACCAATAAAAGTGTGCAATTCCAAAGCAATCAATCCATCTTTAACCACTACATATGTACAAGCTAGGTTTTATGAACACTAAAAACATTCACTTGATTGATTTGTCTGTTTGCTAACTACATAATGTACATGCCATACAGTGTATGTTCAATTTGTTTAATCATAGCCATGCAATTTGCAAATTTCTTCACACAACAGAAACTTACCCCCATCGTATGACCCCATGTACAGACACTTGTTCACTTTTTGCTACAAATAGTCATTAATCACATTTCATTTTCATACACAAATTCAAGCAAGTTTTCACAATATAAATAAATGAAATTGTAAATTTCTCATATCAAATGAAGTTAAACTGACCCCAGGCATAATCAAAAAGTCCATATGTATATCTGAGATTGTCTATGGCACCCTCCATCTGATAGTTACACGTGTCCATGTTCAGCTCCAGCTTGGCATGACGTCGGACTTGTGATACGTACACACAACAAGACACCCGATCACACGTAGAAGGGACGTGACATTTCACTTTATCTGTGTCGTTTATACTGGATAGTGTGTCATTAGGGAAGTTCGTGCACTCTGATAAAAAATAAAAAATAGTTTGATTTGCAAAAAAGTTAGCAATCCTGTTACTCACAAACATAACCACAATTCTACACTGAGGTATGAATTCTGTTTTCAATTACTACATCTTGTATTAACTCTTACCATTGTTCCAGCCATTTCCATCGGCTGCTCCAAAAATGGAATCATCCAGAGAACAGCTGTCTAGACTAGACAAGAAATGATCCAGACCCAGTTCTAACAGCAGTTCATTGGCCTGAGTATCTGTGATATTTTCTTCTCCAGCGATGGATCGAGTGGACATCCAGCTCGCCAAAGAGAAAGCTATAAAACAATTTAGTTACACATAACTTGTTCTAAATTCAAGAAATTTGTACTTCATTCAAATTCAGTTGCACTATGTCAAAGATGTTGTATATAGAATTTTTTGAGAATTATAGAATATCTCTCTTACTGCAAATTTGAATAATTTTAATGATAGCAATTTATTGTACCTGCCTGGTTTCACTAATTCATATAAACTGTTAATAAATGCTTAATATAAATATACTTTTTAAGTGTACTTGGGAATTAATAACACATCCTCACAATTTAAAAAACATATTTTATCATTATGGCAAAAAAAAAAACAACAGAACTATTTTCCTTGTCCTTTCAATTTCATCATCTTATTAGCTCTGTGGATTAAACTTGTAGGCTATCCCACAAGGCTTATTAGCTTTGTGGATTAAACTTGTAGGCTATCCCACAAGGATTTTGATTTTTCTTGATGATTTTACACTGAAATCACAATTTTTTGATTACTACATAAGGCTGTTTTAAGTTACTAACACCACAATCTTATTTACACATATTCAATAATTAACATCAATGAAAATTTTGAGTAGTGGTACCACACCTTCTTAATTTGGTACAATCAAAGCTGATGAACTATTTAACATAATAACTGAATTAGCACTTCTTCTATGCATGATAATGGATAAATAGAGATTTTCAACCATTAAAGGGGCATGGACACGATTTGAACTGAAAATTCTAAAAATTTTATTTTCTTATTTCTAATATTTGCAACGCTTAACTTAAAGGTATTTCTAATGGTCAGCAAAAATTTGAATGTCAGTTGTTGAGTTACAAGTGAGATACTGCAATCACAATTCTTGGCTATGTAAACAAGGCTTGTGCTATGTTTTTGTTTACATACTGTACATATGTATTAATATAGATTGCTTAATAGAAAATATCATGCTTAAAGCAAAATGAGACACGTCAATCACTAGAAACTGTTTAAATGTGTTCGGAATTACCTTATAATTAAAAAAATTTTGCTTTAAACGAAATTTTTACATGTATATCTACATGTTTTTACACATTTACACTAGTATTAGGTATTGTATGTAATGACTTGCCATAAGAAAAATTGAAGAAAATATACTTACCGGGGTTAAGGAAACCATCATTGTATGTGCACTGTTTTATATCAAAGGAAGTCTGGTTGAAGATCACAAAAGTTTCATCACATCCTGTTGTTTCATAACAAGCAGACACAGACAAGTCAAAATAGTACTTTCTCTCAATGACATTTCTTGTAATGGTGTACCTAAAACACACAAAAACCAATTCAAATCACGTACTCTAGCTAACAATATACTAAGCCCTAAATAAATCATGTCAACATAATTAATTTTCATTATATAATGTACTTACACTACTTCAAAAACACCCTTCAGTGACAGTTTGTGTTCCGTCCCTGCAAAGTTTAAATGGATCATGGATGAAAGAAGGTGAGTAAAAGAAATTAATACTTAGAGAAAAAAGTTTGTCTGTAACCAATGAATTCCAAAATACATGAAATATTTCCATAGGCAATTCTCTGCAATTGAAAAAAAATCACATAAATGCAGAAGACTTGATTTTTGTGCAGCATATGCATATAAAATTATGATCATGCTATGAAAACAATGAAAATCAGATCCTCCAAAAAAAAGTGATTTTACAGTATTAATGGAAATAAAGATTTAGTGGATGATTTTTCAAGGTGTTTCACTCACCGTAATCAAATGTGTGGAGGGATATTGAAATTGGTATTCTTTCTATAGTCACGTCCAGATAGTTGGCACACTCATGGAAGTCTACAATGACCTCGATTTGCCTCTTATTGAGTTTGGAGATTTCCATACAGCAGGTGGCGCTAGTACAGGTGTTTGGATTATTGCAGGTGATCCCTGCAGGCAGTGCTGGCAAGTTTGGTCGTGGGTTACAGGCTGCAAAATATTGCAATATCAAACTAATAAAACAATCTCTTCATAAGAGGTGTACATTTAAATGAATAGGATCATACTATGTTGATCAATTGCAAATGAAGAGGTGATTAGTGCTAAATTATTCTAACTTGATATCCATCCATCGACTTTAGCACCAGTGTATATTGCATCTGTAGCCTGATTGCAGGGGGTTTCCTTCATCAAGTTAGCAATACCACGCTCCTCCAGAAACAAGTTCTGAAGGTACACAGGCAAAGGACTCGTGCTTCCATTTACTTTCATAGTAAATTCCAACCAATTCTTCAGTGAGAACCCTACAACAATAGCATATCTCTTCAGATTTTCTTTACTTTCACATGACAATTATCTTGCATGGTAAAGTTAAACCTCTGAGTCTCAAGGAAAATGGACAGATGTCATACCTTGAAGGCCAGTGGACCAATCACATGTAGGTTTAGGCAAAAGAGCACCAGTAAGTACGGAAGCCAAAACTTCACAGCTTCCATTGCTCTCAAAGCAAACACTCACATCCAGATCCACTGCATATTGATTCTTTGAGGTCAAGTCTCGGACATTCAAACTAATTATAGAAATTATAATGTAATGATGGACAAAAGTGATAAATTCTAAACAAATTGTGTGTTAACTTCAGCTTCACTCTGCATAATTTGAACTTACTTCATTTTCAGCATACCAACTAAACTGTATTGGGATGTGTTGCCTGGAAAGATAAGACAGCAGAATCAATGCATAATCCATAGACAACTAGAGAAGGTGCAACATATTCAGCTCTGAATAACATAGCATATTTTGAGTTTTCTCTGATACCGTGATTTCAAGGTGGAAATAACTCTGAAAATGACAATTTATTTTCCCCTATGTACAGATTCCTTTTTTTGAATACCATTCCACAAAAGTCATGGCACTTGAACTTTCTCTAAAAAATTGACAGAAGTCTCAACTGTCCAGAAAATTTTCAGAATAGAAAATCATGGCCACATGTGTTGACAAAACAATTTTCATATGCAATACAGAGATACGATAAATATCTATTCATTTGAGCATGGTAGATGAATGCAGGCCATTATCTTTTGAGCCAAGCAATTTAGAATAATGGATTTTGGCTATTTGAAAGAAAAGAGCTGGAAATGTGCACAATTGTGACATTATACATAATAAATAGATTACTCCATACTAAAAACATTTCTTTTGTATATTCTACCTCAAACTTACACAAATTCTTCTGTTATATATGTACATGCACTGTAGAATTACAGTAGACTAACAATAACCTTAGTTTTAGTTAAATGTAACCGTTTTACAATTAAGATGGAACGGTATCGCTAAGTTCCAATATCAACTGACCAAAAGCATAGTTAAGTAAATCCACTTGAATTGTAAATCTCTCCAGGGAAATGGTCATGATTTGTGAGCAGGGGTCGAGGCTGACAAATGCCCTCAGCGTTCTCCCAATCTTGTCCACTTGTAGACAGCAATCCACTCCTGTACAATCGTAGTCCAGGTGACAAACCAAAGGTTCAGAGGTCAAATTATTCAAATTCACAGTAGAAGGACAAACTAAAAATAGGACAATAGAAATAGTAAAGCAGCATTCTTCAATTCTAACTTTTGTAACATCACAATTGCAGCAGATATCTACCAGTTATTTCAGTCCCTGTTGTACTATTTTCAAACTGATATCACTACTGTAGTTTAATTCCTAAATATACGCAAGGAATCTATTATCAGGTAATTTCGCGATAGGCATCATTCACAAAATAAATTTATTCGCTTTTAATTTTCTGTTGCTAAAATACAAACAAGAACTCTTGATTTACAGACCACATGCTAATTCATGTGCACACCATTTGACATGCATGAGTCATTTTGCCATATTAAGAACTCGTGTAAAGTAAGGCTTCTACAGTCACTGAGAGCTACACTAAGTATATAAGTATAAATGCACTATACAAGACAATATGAGTAGATCTACTTACATTTGTTCCATCCGTTGACAGGGTTGGAGTAGATACCGGTGGAGGCTGTTAAATCACAGGAGGTCTCCAGGAGATACCGGGCTGCCTTCATCTCGTTGATTAGTTCAGCTGATTGGTAACCCGTTAGAGGACTGCTATAGCCATTATTGTTGATCCAAGCAGCAGCTGAAAAGTCTGAAACAGAGAAAACAGCTTAGATACATACACATTAGTCCGAAACAGAGAGACAACAGCATACATACAATTAGTCCAGAACAGAGAAAAATAGCAAACACATCAGTTTAAAACAGAGAAAATAACATAGATACAAACATATATTAGAATGAAACAGAAGGGGGGGGGGGGGGGCATATAGATTTTAAAAAAAGAAGAAGATTGAAAAAGAGAAAATTAAGGAAACATCAAATTCACAACACAGTAAAACAAAAAGATAAAAAGTTATTCCCCTTTCCGCACAATGCTTACTAGTATTGACAAAGCCTTCATCCCATGAGCATGGCTGCTTGGGCAGCATCATGTTTTCAAATATAGTGTGGTTGGCCTCACAGCCAGAACTCTCTGTGCAGACACTCAACTTCAATGTCACCACGTACAGCTTCTCATTGGGCAAGTCTCGAATATTATACCTAGGAATAAGAGACACAGTGTTCATTAAAGTTACGACTACCAATGATAATAATAAAAATTATACTGCTTTTTGTATCATTTGTATTGTAGAAATCTTACATCAGCCTAAGTATTCCTGCCAGGTAAAACATTTCATCCTTTCCTGAAAAGATGCCATTAAACAAAACATATTATTTCCATTCATCCTTTATAATGGATTGATGAGGCATAGAAGAATGAAATATCAACAGCAAAGTGCAGTAAGAACTCACCAAATGTATACTGATCCAAGGATTTGTTGAAGCTAAATTTTTCTATACCAACTCTTAACATAAATTTGCATGGGTCAATTTCCACATGTGCATTGAAGGATGTGCTGATAGCTGGAACTTCTACACAACAGTCTACTGCTGTACACAAGGTGGGCAGATAGCAGGTCATCAGGCTAGCCGTGCTGGCTTCTAAGGCATTACCTACCAAGTCCACACTTAACTGGCATACTGAAATATTTCAACATATTCTCAAAACTGCAGTAATCATACACAATTACAAATGTACATAAAATGTGCACATAGTACATGTATACCTACTAAAAACAACTGATCATGATGAAAGTGGCCAAAGAGTTCTAAAAATTTATTCACAGAATCATAAGATCTCATACACGTCTTCAACAAATGATTAAACAAGCGCTCACATTGTGGAGTGGAGACAGCATTCTGGTTGAATCCGGTGTCTTGGCCACTCTTCATGGTATTGGAATACAGCCCTGCTCCCCTCTGACACTGGGCGGTGTCCATGTACTGGGCTATATCCAATTCCTCCAGTAACAGAGCTTGGGCCCAGGCAGGTAGAGGATCTGCGGCAGGGATACCCTGGTTGTTCTTAAAAGCGCTCAGTGAAAATCCTACAATATATCATCCAATACTTAACCAAGTCATGCCTTCTTCAGTAATGTTTGCCCATGGATATGAAATAAGTAATAGCAGACATTCATTAACAGCAAATCTATCTTAATTCAAACAGCAGTCAGTGATACCTGAAATAAGCTTCAGATGTTTGATAAACATTACATATCTATGCTGTAAACATACCTGGATTATCAGTATACGGACAGAGTTTCTTTGGCAGCAGTGTGTTTTCAAAGACAGTTACATTCTTGTAGCAATCACCATACGATTCAAAACACATGCTAATATTCATGTTCAGAAGGAATTGTCGGGATCCATACAAGTTGTCGATAGTGAAACTGCACAAGAAGAAATTAATAATGCAGTGAATTTCTCAATAAATTCACATAAGTACTTTATAAAAGAAAAATACTTACTCCATTCTCACCACACCAGCTAACCAATGATGTTCAACTTGTCCTGAAAAACAAAATGCTTCTTTTATTTAAATAAACAAAATCTTTACATCAATGCATGAACAACTTAATGGATTGCCACATATCAGTTTAGGAAAACTTTCCAAAACCCATCTTCAAATACCACACATGAACATTACATACCCCATGGATATTCTGAGAGGGAGATATTCCTGGTGAACTTCTCAATGCCAACATTCATGACAAAATTACATGGATCTATGTCCAGATATGTGTGAAAGGATCTTTTGAGGAAATCAATCTCTGTACAGCATTCTGAAGACATGCAATCACTCTTAAGGTTGCAAAGACTCTCCGACACAGATGGTTTTGATACCGTCTTCGAACAATCTGAATCAAAATTATTACATGTATATTACACGGATACAAACATCAGTAATGCTTGTGTAACAATATCAATGTAAAAACATTTATATGATACACAGAGCTGCAATTTTATTGATATGAATTGTTTTACCGGTAGACTGAGTCCATCCATTGACAGCTGAGGCTGAGGTAGGTGTACACATGGTTGTCTGTAGGTACTGAGACACATAGAGTTCATCAAACAGCTGAGCCAGCCTGTAGTCTTCATTGGACAGGGCTGTAGTGTCAGCCAGACTGTTGTCAGACAGCCAATCCGTCAACGAGAAGTCTGCAATGGATTTCAATATGTACATCTTACCATCAAGCTGCAAATTTCAATCACAAAAGGAAAACAAGGAAAGCAATAGTTGACAAAGGACAAAAATAAAGGAGATATTACTAGTGTTGATAAAGCTGTGATCCCAGCTGCACAAAGCCTTTGGTATTATGGTATTTTCCAACACTGTCAATATATCTACAGATGAACACTGTGGATCAGCGGACTGATAGCAGTCCATTACTTGCATTGACACGAGGTAGGCTCTACCATAGGGCAAATCCTCGACTGTGTACCTGTAAAAACCAATGAATGCTAAATCAGCAGGTCAACTTTTGTCACTACTACATATTTATAAAACAAAGACTAACTTCACCATTTAGTTGGAAGTGAAAGATGATACAATTGTCAGTGCACAACAAAACCTCCTCTACAGTCAAGTCAAAAATTACAAATTACAACATCAAATCAAGGTTAAACCCATTTAAATAAACAGAAAGTTACTTACTTCACTCTATATATGCCTTGAAGCCTGAATTCTTGTTCAACTCCTAAGATAGGAAGAAAAATAATAGACTAAGTACAATTAAATTCAAAAGCATATTAATATACACATATCTTTAAATCTATATCATAATGGAAATTCTCATTATAAATCCTAAGGCCTTTCTCACCCCATGGAAATCCCACAAGAGTACGATTATAGAAGATCTTTTCTATCTGAATGCTAAGGCTGCTGGTGCAGTGATCAATACTGAATAAGACTTCAAAACTTCTCTTTAACTGAGAGGCATAGACACAACACTGAAGTCCAGTGCAAGAGTCATCCAAGTGACAGCTTAGGTCAGCGTTCAAGGTCGGTAAAGTGACACTAGCACTGCAGGCTGTTAAAAGAGAAATCCTTCAGTTAAAATTTGCATCCATAATCATTTCATCCCTAAAATGTTTTTATAAATTTTTGTTTTACACCCGAATTTCAGAGTTGAATGAGTCTGAAGTGGAGATACCTTTAGTCCACCCGTTAGTTGCCCCGCTGTATATCCCAGCTGCCTTGTCACATGTTGGCTCTTTGATATACCCAGACAGGCCTGTCTCCTCCAACAGCTGTAGCAGGTACACAGCAGGAATATCCCCAGCTCCTAAGCTCCTCTCCATTTTCCATGTCAGGAGAGAGAAGTCTGGATAAAAGGAGTACATTTACTATAAGTATAAGGAACCATGAAACCATGCATAATAGAGTGTATTTCACTGGAAGAGATGCAAAACTAGAGTCTGGAGTGACTTGAATGCCCCTGCCTAAGGGGGCATAAGGGCCGTAACTCTGACAAATGTTATCTCAACGGACCTACATACATAACTTCAACTGTGTAACCTTATGATAAATCTATATTCCACATTTCCATTTACAACATCCATCTATAACTGAGAAAATTAGCAGAAATTGCGAAGTGTGTGAAATTTTTCAAAGTGCAAGTGGCTCAATTCTTTCAAAAATTACTCGGCCAGATCCAAATATGAGCTTGACCTGCATGTTTTCTGTGCCTATCTGTATCCCAAACTTTAATTCAAAATGTTCATGTACAGTGTATTACTGAGATCATATTGAAATGAAACTGAATAGTGTAAAATTTTCAGTCACAGGGGCATAACTCTGCCATATACTGACCCATATACAATTTGACCTTTATATTCTCATGACTTATCTACATCCTGAATTTCAATTCAAAATGTCCCTGAATGACTGAGGCAAAGAGCAAACACTATGAAATGTTTGAAATTTTTGAAGTCCACACACAGAGCAAAACTCTGTCAAAAATTATTCAACCAGAACCATTAATAAAAACTAGACTAGGACTTGACTCATGATGCATCCTTAGCAGAGACAATGAATGGAAACTGAATTAATTGATGGAAAAGGGTGACACTATATGCCCAAGCCATCTTATGGCAGGGGTATAAAAAATAACCTGACAAATACTACAACATGTATAAGCTTACTGGCAATACGGAAGTCTGATGACCAGTCACACACAGCTTTGGGAAGGAGGGAGTTGGTGAAGAGAACATGGTTGACACCACACTCCTGGTTGTCTTCGTAACACTGACTAATGTTTGCACTCAGTAGATACGATCTCTCCCGATACAGGTTCTCCACCACAAAACTGCAATTACAAGTCAAAGATTTATATTCAATCATACACAAAAAGTTGAAAACATTTGGTAAAATATTCCAAAGGTATCTACTGCAACAGAACTGCATGCAACATTCAGTACCTGATGACATAAATTCCAAACAGATCCATCTTTTCCACATTACCTGGAAAAAAAAACCCAAACAAACTCACAAAGTTGTTTATACACCCATATTCATATTTGACTGACCAAGAGTATCATACAACAGCGAGAAGCACCAGACATTTAGTTTTTACCCCATTTGTAGTCGAGGAGAGAGATATCCACGGTGCGCTTTTCTATCTGCAATTTGAGGTTGAAGTTACAGTTGTCGAGGGTAACACGGACATCCACTGTCCTCAACAGGACCATGTCATCCAAACAGCAGGTAAACGCTGTACAGCTGGAGGCCAGGTAGCAGTTGATATTGTCTGCTGAAGTGAACTGGGTCATTCCAGACACCTTCCCACATGCTGAAAAGAAATAACACAATTTTGAAATAAGCTTATGATAACTGTCTGTACCACATGTACTAGGATGAAGTGCCATTTCACATGACGAATATCCTCACCATCACTCCAGTAGAAGTTGTGTGGAATGTAGTTCCCTGACTGTCTAGAGCAACCAGTCGACATATACTCAGCTATCCCAAGATCCTCCTGTAAAAGAGCGACCTGGGCAGGAGTCAGCAGGGCAGATGTCGCCTCCTTCTCCGTCTTCCATGCAGCCAATGAGAAATCTAAAGACAAGAGTATTTATAATCATGAAGATATATATTTCAGACACGTTTTTTTTAGTCCATGGCCAAAAGATCAGCAAACAAACCACCCCGTTAGCAAATATATTGAATATCAGTTTCTTGTAACATGAAGGAAGTTAAAAAGGAGGTGAACTAAAACACTCACTGGTTTTTGTGTAGCCAGCATAGAGGTGACAGACCCTCTTGGGCAGCACAACATGCTGCAAGACAACTGTGTCCAGAACACAAGGCCCTGTCGTACTGAAGCACAGGGCTATGCTCAAGTCCACCAAATACTTCCTGTCTGACGTCAAGTCATATACTGCGTACCTTAGAGAGGCAAATACATATCAGAGGTCACATTGTGAGTACAATCACATGATTCTCTACTGTCCTTAATGTGAAAACACATGCATTTTCATGAAATATAAAAGATGTGTGGTCAATGTACTGCAAATTTTACATATTACCACAGTATCTCCATGCTTCCACTATTTACCCAAGAAACACACACTGATTAGAAATTCATTCCTTTAGTAAAATCTTTTATACATGTAGCTAATAAATAAATGACAAAATACTTACTTCATTCTGACCACATGATTCAAATAATAGAAGTGCTCTGTTGCTGAAATGAGATTTTAAATATGAGTATTATGAAACACTATTAAGAGTAAATGTGTCATAAAGTACAATCGATTATAATGTACATTTTATAATAAAGTACAATCTATTATCATGTAAAGTCAATTGAAATGTACAATCAACAATCTATCACAATGTACAATCAATTATAAAGTGCAGTCTATGAAAAATATATTTAGCTTCACACTTTTGTACATGTACATGCACATGTTGTCAGTGTAATTCTTACCAAATTCAAAGTCATACAGGGATATCTTCATTTCAAAGTTCTCGATGCCCACAGTGAGTTGGTGGCTACAGGGGTCCAGATCTAGGACAGTGGTAAAGGAGCGTCCTAGTGGTGTGGTGGCGTCTACACAACACTGCACTGTGGTACAGGTGGAGGGAATGTGGCACACAATACCCAAGGGCAGGGGACTTGTGTTTACAGAAATTGCACAGGCTGTAATTCAGAATAATTATAACTGAAAATATCCAGTACCAATTGTGCCACCTCATGGATATTCATAAAACATGTAAATACAAACTTCACAGAGAATTATTCAAAAAAAATATTTTCCAAAATGTCTGGGAGTACTCAAGTTACATATATGTATACTGGAAATTATCATTCAATATATTCTTTAACTCATTCACCCACCATCGTTCCAGCCATCAGACAGAGAGCTGTTGACATAGAGATCATCAGAATGACTACAAGATGTATCTTTCATGTACATAGCCAGACCCAAGTCCTTCAACAGTCTCAAAACTCCATGCTCTGGAAGAGCTGACCCGGGAGTAAAACCACGGCTTGTGCTCCAGGTGGACAACTCAAAACCTTCAGCATAAACAATTCAAAAATTAACAATTCGCATCACACTCAGTTTTATTTATGTCCACAAAAAATTATTAATGATGCATTTTATCATATTATATCACATTTTCTATGCAGTCACCAATTCTAAATATAATCTTTCCACTAGTTAAAAAGTTTATACTGGCCTACAGCAATCATTTGAGTACCTGGAAGCTTGAAGTCAGTGCTCTTGAAGTTACAAACTGCTTTAGGAAACATGACATCTTTCAGAATAACCTCTGATAAGGAACAGTTGTTTGGTTCATAACAGATGCTGACATTGACGCTCACAAGGTAATGTGACTCACTACTCAAGTCATGGATTACATAGCTAAAAAAAACTTTGTTAGATACATTCACTGCAGAATCGGGTAGAATGCTTAATTGCAAACATTTCTATATACCTCTAGCTAATTTGTTTAATTTTATACACTCTAATATGAATGAATTACACACCTTAGTTGATAAACTCCTGCAAGACTAAATTCATCCTGCTCTCCTGAAATCAAAAGTCGATAAATTAAGACAGAATTATCAAAACACAATTTTTCTTAAAGTGAACAAGGTTTGGAAGTATTTTCAGGACATCAATACTTCTGGTTCTTACCAAACTTGTAGTTAAGAAGGGAGACTTCCGTTTTCAAAGCCTCAATGCTCACTATCAGCCTGTGGTTGCAAGAATCCATATCAATTGACCAGGTAATGGTAGACTGAAATTCCGAATCATCAGTGCAGCAAACAATTTTGGTACAACTCGATTCCACAACACAGTATGTCAACAGATCCAGGTTGTAAGGAAGTCCAAGAATGCGACATTTGCTGTTCACTGCATACATGAAGGAACAATCAATAAATCAGAGTCATATTGAAATTTCCATGTCAACATGAACCAATCTAATGAAGTGGTTGCTCTTAGCTACAATATTTGTCGTAAACTGAACTGATTACTATCAAATGATAATATCTGCCTAATTTCAAAGATCTATTGAGAATATTGAGGACAACCTACATTCAACCCATCCAATATATGTAGGGGAGTATGGAGCCAGATTTCTACTGCAGCTGGTGTTCAGTCTATACTGAGGAATACCAAGGAAATCTTGGACCTTAGCAGAAGTGTGTGCAGGCAGACGGTCTCCTGCACTGAAACCCCGACTTGCTGTCCACGAAGAAAGTGAAAATCCTGCAAAATACAATCATGTTAACTCTCATTTTGAATTCAACAGTGAAAATTCATGTAATAAAGGGGGGGGGGGGGTTTAAATGGTCACCATGACAAATTACTAATGTTCATGACAATAGTTAGAAAATTTTACATGTAATAAAGTTCATACATATTTTGAATATAGTTGTTCACCGTAAACAATTTTAATGTTGGCAAAAATGACCAGAACTTTGAATTTGTAGGGAGGGGTATCACCCTACACTGGAGGAGGGAGAGATGAGAGGGCAGCGTTAGAACACACTTTACCTGGTGGGAGTTGTGATACGTAGTTGCACTGCTTCTTTGGCAGAAGGGCATTATCTAATATTGCTAAGTTGTTAATTTCACAGGTTCCAGAACTAGACAGGCATATACTGATCTTCAAGTTGACAAGATATTTATTGGCACTCCAAAGGTTTTCAATGATAAAACTGAAAAAGATATATTAAAACATGTTAATCAACTTTCTCTATTAAGCTGATACAAGTATGTTGCCAGAGAGTTCATCAGCTATAGTAAATACAATGCTGTACATACTCCATTCTTACTACTCCTTGCAGCCACACGCTCTTTGACATCTCTGAAAGAAAATTAAATATATACATTAGAAAAAGAGTTACAAATTAGGTACTTCTTGCATGTGAACAATAACAATTATTATGCAAAGTCAAATGTCCAAAACAAAAATTCAGTATGTTATTCATATCAATTTTATCCATTTTTGTCTCTATGTGTTATTACATCATATGGAAATGAATTTTCCAATCATATGTTAGGAGGCATTTGGCTTTTGTCCCACATAATTGTATATCATATTGTAAATTCAACTTTTCACATCACACCTGTATTCAACTCCGATATTGTAAGTTGCGAGATTTCAGAAAACTTCCATTTGTCGATCGCCACGGATACCTTTGATGTACACGGATCAACATCCAGTGCAACTCTGAATTTCCTGCCCAGTTTGGAACTGGACACACAACACTCCAGCCCAGTACAGGTGTCTGACAGGTGGCAGGACGCAGTTGAGGGAAGTGTAGCCAGGCTAGTGTTGTACGGGCAAGCTAAAAAATTAATTAATTCAGTAATCAATCGTACAGATATCAATTCAAACTTGTAGAGACCTTGTGAGAACAGTATCTACAGTCCAAGAGAATAATTTCATCTTTGGTAAGTTCAACAGGTGACTGTGTACTTTCCCTAAAAAGAATTTGGTGAAATGTTTAGATGAATGCTTAGTACTAGCATGATTGTACATGTAATTTATCAGAGGTGAATGTGTATGTGGGGGGTTATATATACATAGGCACAAGACTTGTGTTAATAGTGCTAAAATATGATTGATTGTCCCCATAAAAATGAAAAGCTGTACACTATTTGTTAAATACTGAAATTATTGTGACAACCTCAGGCCGGGCATGCAGGTCGATGAATTCAGTATGCAGATGTTGACTTCAATCTGGTTTTCTTACTTGTGTTCCATCCGTTGCCATTGTCTGGGACATATGGCGAGTCTGTCGTATCACAGTCGTCGTCCTTGTACTGGGACATCTGCAGGTACTTCATCAGGTCCTGCAATACCTGGTCAGATAAGGGGGTACTGTCTGTGTGTCCATTTGTTGTCTGCCACCCAGTTAAGGTGAAGGCTACAAATTCACAATATCATCATGAAAATATTTCAATGTTGCACATCAGTAAATAAAATGATCAAGTTAATTAGGCTCTGATTTGTTAATCCAATATGGATTGTAAACTGCAAATATGATAACCTAATAGTGCATTCATATGTTTTAAAATATGACTTCACTGTCAAAGTTTCTGGTGCTGTCAAGCATTGACCGTTCACTGTATGGTTGTGGCATTAGTACACGTAATTAACCCAAGGGGCTACAGCTTATTACAATAAAAAGTCAAAAGAAGCTAAAACATCTTTTGCAAAAAATATATTCATGAGAAATACTGTATATAGGGAAATATTCACCCCCATTTTACTTTCACCCTCATTGTCAGTGGGTTAACTTAAGACAGGGCAAAACAGTCTTTTCTCATATATCTTTTTTAACACAACTGTGTCTGGGCAAATTTCAAAAGGAGCCAAACCACCAGCAAGTGTAGAAAGTCGAAAATAACATGGGGCGAAAATAACCCTGTATACAGCATATATAGTTTAATTCGTATAAAACAATGTCACACTTTTATGTGTTTTAAAGAATAGCATGGTGTACACACCTGGATCCACGAAATCTCCCTTCCAATTACATGGTGCTGTAGATTTGGTGAGCAATATGTTTGTTAAAATGGCATAGCCCTCACAGTTACTGGATCCCTGCCAGCACACACCAATTGTATAGCTCACCAGGAACAGGTTGGAGTTAGAAAAGTCCTCAAGAGTGAAACTATAACAAATGTAGTAATATGTAAATACATCATATTAAAACTATGTAGCAATATATGTATGTAAATACATCGCAATATTTAGAATAAAGTACAATTCTATAAACACAGAATGAAAATCAAAAAGTACGAGAGACAGATTTTGTGAATATGAATTGTATGGCATACTTCACTTGGAAAATCCCACTAAAGTCCAATGTTTGCTGCTGACCTGTAACCAAGACAATTTACAAATCATAGACTACACAATATATCTTACAATATTCAGAAGTAACAAATTATCTTGTATATTCATTTCTTCAAATGATGCTATTTACATATACATGTGCATACCCCAGGACTGGTAGGTGCTCAGTTTTATTTCTTGTGAAAACTTCTCTATACCAACAGTCAACTTGTCATGGCAGAAGTCCAACTTTAGGAAAGTGGTCACATGTTTAGACAAAGGTTCAGTGTAGACACAACAGGTCAACTCTGAACAGGATGAGCCGAGGTTACAGGTCAGGGGGCCACTAATTACTGGCAGAGAAATTGGCAAAGCATTGGGACAATCTGTAAAGATAAAAGGATGTGATCAGCCACTTCCCTGTAGGAAAGTTTTACTTATATAATGTCTGTACAATGCAGTTAGATACATTATGGTGTTATTATAACCAAGTTGTATAGAATCTCTGTAAGGTAAAAAGTAAAAATTCAGTTTTTCAAACCTTGGTTAAATCCTTTCTTGATTGATATATTTTTGGTACATGTATACATTTTGTTTATTTCAAAAACAACATAGCTAGTCTTCTTCTGCACATGTTCCTTAGTTTAGTCAGTTTCAAAACATTGCAAACTCAAGTGAATCTTCAAAGTGGGCCTGACAAACTAATTTTCATTAAAAAAAATTTTTGGGTCTAAGGGCTGTGAGATTTACCATTGGTCCATCCAGTTGCTGGAGATGTAAAGATTCCTGCAGTTTTGTTACATATGTCTGCTGGTTTATGCAAGTAACCAAACATCCCCAGTTCCTCCTCCAATCTGGCAATACTATGTTCTTCCATGCTGGTAAATCCCCTGTCTCTCTTCCAGTTATCAAGAACAAAGTCTGAAATGTTTAAATCATTCCTTTTTAATAAAATCTTTGAATGTAACACTATCAATTCTATAATGAGCACATCTGAAACCAGTTTTGCATACCATATAAGCAGAATTTTTAATGAGGATTTAATTTTGGCATTATTAGCAAGAGTGATGAGATGGCTAATATAAAAATTGAATATCGCTAACAATTTATTCCATATCAGAGGTAATGGTTATCTTTCCTGGAATTATAAACTGGCTAAAATTAGCTCTCGCCAAATATATATAATTATATACCCATTTTAATATGGAAAAATCGCTAAATTTGCGTCTCACTAAAAAATTCCACTTCTACAGTATCTTATGAAGTTTTAAAAAATGACTGCCTCGATGTCTACATACATGTATGATCAGTAACTGGTGTCCAACAGAGAACATAAATGAACCTGCCTAGATGTCTACATACATGTATGATCAGTAAATGGTGTCTAACAGAGAACATAAATGAACCTGCCTTTTACTTGGGTTCCAAAGTCAAGATCACACTGGGGCTTAGGCAGCACAGCATTGTCAAGGATGGTAACTTCCATTTCACAAGCAGCTGCACTTTCAAAGCATGCACTGAAGGTCAAGCTAATTCTGAACTTATTTATTCCACTCAGATCTGTGATCTTGAACCTGCAAACATATGTACATGTACAGTGTATGTAATAATGTAATTGGCCATGATGAATTCTACTGCAATTGAAGACTTTGTGATTATTTCAAATATTAGTTACCTCATTCTAAATACTCCTCTCATCCAGAATTCATTCCACCGATCAAATGTAAAACCGTACAGTACACTAGGCTTGACAAGAAAACTGTCCATCCCATAACTGATCTTCCAATCACAGTCATCCAGGGAAAGGTGAAAGTTCATATGCCGGGATGCCAGTTTTGTTACTTCCATACAGCAGTCCACACTGGTACAGGAAGAATCCATCCGACAGTTCATCATAGAACCTAACGCTGGCAGCACCGATGTTAAATTACTGGAACAATCTACAAAAACAACGACGTTAAATTACTGGAACAATCTACAAAAACAACATTGACATTAAATTACTGGAACAAACTACAAAAACAACACTGACGTTAAATTACTGGAACAAACTACAAAAACAACACAGACGTTAAATTACTGGAGCAAACTACAACAAGAGGCCCAAGGGCCACATCACTCACCTGGGCTTATATTTAAAGATTTTCCCTATATATTTGTATGTAAAACTTTGATCCCCCCCCCCCTTGTGACCCCATCCTACCCCTGGGGGCCATGATTTTAACAAACTGAAATCTGAAATATGTCAGAAAGCTTTCATGTAAATCTCAGCTTTTCTGGCTCAGTGGTTCTTGAGAAGAAGATTTTTCCTATATATTTGCATGTAAAACTTTGATCCCCTATTGTGGCCCCATCATACCCCCAGGGGCCATGATTTGAACAAACTTGAATCTGCATTATGTCAGGAAGCTTTCATGTAAATATCAGCTTTTCTGGGTCAGTGGTTCTTGGGAAGAAGATTTTTATATATTTGTATGAAAAACTTTGATCCCCTACTGTGGCCCCATCCAACCCCGGGGGCCATGATTTAACAAACTTGAATCTGCATTATCTCAGGAAGCTTTCATGTAAATCTCAGCTTTTCTGGCTCGGTGGTTCTTGAGAAGAAGATTTTTAAAGATTTATCCTATATATTAGTATGTAGAACTTTGATCCCCTATTGTGGCCCCATCCAACCCCCCAGGGGCCATGATTTGAACAAACTTGAATCTGCACTATGTCAGGAAGCTTTCATGTAAATTTCAGCTTTTCTGGCCCAGTGGTTCTTGAGAAGAAGATTTTTAAATGACCCCACCCTAGTTTTGCATTTTTGTGATTATCTCCCCTTTGAAAGGGACATGGTCCTTCATTTGAACATACTTGAAAGCCCTTCACCCAAGGATGCTTTGTGGCAAGTTTGGTTGAAATTGGCCCAGCAGTTCCTGAGAAGAAGTCGAAAATGTAAAAGGTTTACAGACGGACAGACAGACGAACAACAGGCGATCAGAAAAGCTCACTTGAGCTTTCAGCTCAGGTGAGCTAAAAACAACACCAACGTTAAATTACTGGAGCAATCTACAAAAATAACACTGACATTAAATTACTGGAGCAATCTACAAAAGATGATATTGCAAACGCATGAAATACAGTGGCTAATCAACAAATCCCCAATACAAGACAATACTAAAATTTGTATAGCATCCTAATCAATTACAAGTAAAAAAAATGTCCTGCATTAAAGTAGTATTAATCTGCATTAATGGACTTTTCACACTGCTAAATCATTAATACTAAGGAATATAACACTTTCTTTTGTCAGAGTAATGATATAACATACTATTTTTCCATCCATCTGTGCTAGATCTCTATACTCTGTGCCATAAATTTAGAACTAAGACTGTACTTAACTAGTGATGAAATGATTGTCGCCGACAATCAATTGTCGATCGTTTTTGGCTCTTCGATTCGGATTATCGATTCTATTTTTCATAATCGATTGTCGCTTGTACACTAATTAATATCTAATCCAAAATTCATCTGACTGTTATTCCCGCTTTTATATCAAGACATGTGCGGGGGAGAGTCAGAGTGGATTCCACATTGAAAATTGGGAATTCAGTGACACCAGTTAGTGTGTATACGGCACATATCCATAAAACTAAATAGAAATAACTCGAAAAATAATAAACATTATTAACTACATGTAAATACCGATTATATCAATCATTGATCGAAACAGTTTTTCCGATTATCGATTATGAAATTTTCCCGATTTTTCAACACTATACTTAACACTTTTCCATCTGACATTGCTATACTCTACACCCTGTGACAAGAATTGAAAAACAACAACGCACACATAACTATACTAACCACTTTTCCATCCATCAGTACTAGGTGTGTACTTGTCATCACTTCTGTTACAGGTGGGCGTGTACAGGTAACTAGAAATCCCCAGGTAGTTGTACAGATAAGCCAGGTCATTTCCCTGGAGGTTATTCTGGTCAAGGCCATTTGTGGTGGCATATGTGCTTAAGGAGAATGCTGAAAAATGGCATTGAATTAAGGTTTAGTTCTGAATGCATTTTTTGCACTTCCGAACTGTAACAGTATAATTTCAATAAGAATAAAGTGTGGATACACAGTGGCTGTAACTAAATAAAGAACCTCCAGTCTTGTATCCTAAGTTGCCAGGACAGGATCTCTTTGGAAGGAATGTGTTTTGGAAAACAGTGGACACAAAGGCACAATCTCCATACAGTTCCCAGCACATGGATAACTTCAGATCCACCAGGAAGAAATTCTCTGCATACAGGTCACGGATGACATAGCTAAAATATCATATAACAGGTCATGGATGACATAGCTAAAATATCATATAACAGGTCACGGATGACATAGCTAAAATATCATATTACAGGAAACAGATGACATGGTTAAAATATCATATTACAGGTCACAGATGACATAGCTAAAATATCATATAACAGGTCATTGATGACATAGCTAAAATATCATAACAGGTCACGGATGACATGGTTAAAATATCATATAACAGGTCACGGATGACATAGCTAAAATATCATATTACAAGTCATGGATGACATAGCTAAAATATCATATTACAGGTCACGGATGACAAACACATACTGTATAATTACCCAATATATGGTATAATTTGTCTCATAGGTCATGGATGACAAAACAAAACTAGGAAGAATACTTTTAGCACACTAAAACTGATGTCTCCCCAACCATTTTCCAGTTGTTGTTTTTGAAAACATTTTTAAGGATCATCTTTAAAGTGGAAAATTACGAGTTACGGTATATAACAGTCACCAATATGTATATGTGCTTTAACCAAGGAACAGTGTTGTGAACAAACCAAATATCAAAAACCTTTGTCAAAAGACAAAAAAGTTATGGTCAGGACAAAAAAAAATCCCCA
Source organism: Ostrea edulis (assembly GCF_947568905.1). Classification (NCBI taxonomy): domain Eukaryota; kingdom Metazoa; phylum Mollusca; class Bivalvia; order Ostreida; family Ostreidae; genus Ostrea; species Ostrea edulis. The sequence goes on from NC_079164.1 coordinate 45,696,028, forward strand.
AAAAATTATATTATTTTACCTTTATATCAAAGGTGAAAATTAAAAGTCATCAAAAATGGTATGCAACACATTGTCTTATCATGGAATACCCAAATACTAAATATCAAAGGCCTATGTCAAAAGACAAAAAAGTTATGTTCCAGACAAACTTTGTATGAGAAGTGGAAGAAGAAAAAGAAGAATTCACACTAAAACAATATGTCTCCCTTCTGGGCAGGGGAGTCGACATACATGTAAATATGTATATCACAGTCAGGAAGGGGAGACATACAGGTAAATATGTATATCACAGTCAGGAAGGGGAGACATACAGGTAAATATGTATATCACAATCAGGAAGGGGAGGCATAGAGGTAAATATGTATATCACAGTCAGGAAGGGGAGACATACACGTAAATATGTACATGTATATCACAATCAGGAAGGGAGACAAACAGGTAAATATGTATATCACAGTCAGGAAGGGGAGACATACACGTAAATATGTATATCACAGTCAGGAAGGGGAGACATACAGGTAAATATGTATATCACAGTCAGGAAGGGGAGACATACACGTAAATATGTATATCACAGTCAGGAAGGGGAGACATACAGGTAAATATGTATATCACAGTCAGGAAGGGTAGACATACACGTAAATATGTATATCACAGTCAGGAAGGGGAGACATACACGTAAATATGTATATCACAGTCAGGAAGGGGAGACATACAGGTAAATATGTATATCACAGTCAGGAAGGGGAGACATACACGTAAATATGTATATCACAGTCAGGAAGGGGAGACATACAGGTAAATATGTATATCACAGTCAGGAAGGGTAGACATACACGTAAATATGTATATCACAGTCAGGAAGGGGAGACATACACGTAAATATGTATATCACAGTCAGGAAGGGGAGACATACACGTAAATATGTATATCACAGTCAGGAAGGGGAGACATACACGTAAATATGTATATCACAGTCAGGAAGGGGAGACATACACGTAAATATGTATATCACAGTCAGGAAGAGGAGACATACAGGTAAATATGTATATCACAGTCAGGAAGGGTAGACATACACGTAAATATGTATATCACAGTCAGGAAGGGGAGACATACAGGTAAATATGTATATCACAGTCAGAAAGGGGAGACATACACGTAAATATATATATCACAGTCAGGAAGGGGAGACATACAGGTAAATATGTATATCACAGTCAGGAAGGGGAGACATACACGTAAATATGTATATCACAGTCAGGGATAACAGAGTTAAAATATACATTACAAGCGATGAACATGACATAACTAAAACACATACTCAATGGTTATGTAATATACTCCCCATCCAAAAAAATTGTAATGAACATACATATGTTCCATTTCATTTACATTTCTGAAATACTTACTCTATTCTTACAACACTGTAGAGATAGAACTGGCTAGGAGTACCTTGCAAAACAGAAAATATGGAATGAATTCTTGATTTTCTAAAATAATAGAAAAATTAATACTCAAAACAACATTATAGTTAAAACATCCATACCCCATTTGATTTCAGACCAAGGTACCACTGCTTTTAAGCCTTCAATCTCCAGTGTTAACATTCTGGTGCAAGGATTAATATCCATAACTGCTTCAAAAGTTCTTGAGGAAAATCTTGAGTCCACACAACAAGATACTTTGTTACAATTACTGTCCAGGTAACAATTCAGAGGATCTGAGGTCAAGGTCGATAGACTAGTCACTGCTGCACAATCTAAGTGTAAGAACACATTATTGAAAGAAAAAATCATCAAAGAAAATGACTTTATTAACAAGAGCACTGCTTAGCAGTGCATCCCCATATGATATGAAAAAAGTGATATTCATGTAAAATTAATGCGCTGTCAAAGCATAAAAGTGTAATGAGGGCAAATGCTTTTGTGGAAAATTAAGATGGATAAGTCCAGATGTGTTATGCATTTTCACAGTAAGTATCTTGTACAAACTCTCACTCTCTCTCTCACTCTCTCTGAAGAGAGAAAGTTTTTTGGATCACAGAATGAGATTTTATAAATGGATGATGAACAATGCATTAAAAAGACTATGGTTTAAGACCACTACAAGTTATCAGCATGAGCTGTATACCATGATGCTCTAAACATAACATCGATGTTTTAAGAAACGTCATATAATTTTCTGTTGAGAAATATCACTTTACATTTCAAAATGCAAAATAATAAACTGCCGCAAGATTTATGTATGCTGACATTTAGTAATTTAGCAACATACACACAAACTTTGATAAAGCAATTCAACCATGTGTTGTCAATATTAACTTGTGTACTGTTTACTTGTGTACTTTCAAATTAAAGTCTGAAAATAATTTGCAATTGCTTAAGATGTATGTACAATAACGTTAAATAAAATGCCAAAATACCCACCCATAGTTACCTCACCAAATTACCTTCATAGGATTAAAAGTTGCATGTCGAAAGGAAAGCAAAAGTTGATAGTCAACTCATTCATTTATCATTTTGCATTTTTAACTCACACATAAATTCTGTTGTAATTACTTATGTATGAATCAAAATTCTGAGAAATATTTCATCAATAACCTTTCTCATTCAATGTCAAAGAAGTATGCAAACTGTGATCATTGTCAATTTTAAGGTTCTCTTTGAATATTGCCCCCAAGTGTACACACAAACAGACAGACACATAATGCTATATATCCCATTTGTAACTTATTGCACGAGGGGATAATAAGGTGAATTATTTTTTGTTTAGATGTCACTTTTACCATTTTTCCATCCATCAGCACCTGCCCCAGTGAATGGAGCAGCTGCTCTGTCACATGCTGTGGACTTCAGATAGGATTTCAAGGAGAATGTCTCAAACAGCTCACTGACTCGGAAGTCAGGGAGCACTTCACCAGCTTTTAAAGTTCTCTCACTCAACCACTGACTCAAAGAATCTGAAGTGACAATATGTAAAAACACAACCAATTAACACAATAACATTTTTGTTCTTTCTAATGTGTTAATTTCCAAGAGAAAATGCATGAGCAGTTGCAATGTTCCATACAATAGAATAAAATGGCTACATGACCATGCTTTTTCCTACCTTTGGTAGTGTATGTGTCATTCCATTGTCTACCAGACTTGGGAATTAATGCATTGGTCAGAATAGGCAAGCTAAATTCACAATCTCCACCATCCACAAAACAGGCCTGGGCAGTCATGGACACATCGAACATGTTACCATCCACCAAGTCGTTCACTTTGTATCTATCAGAGAGAACACATGTATGCTTTGCTTTCTAACACACAGGTCAGATATTCTAACAAGTATAACACCTTGCAGAATCATATGAATGAATCTTGTTCAAAATTACACTTAACTTACATTAGTTTGTACACCCCATTAATGCTAAGCGTCTCCTTGGTATTGAATGTATATCCTACAAGGGACTGTTTTCTCGCGATCTTTTCCACACTGGCTTTCATTGTGTAGTAGGATTCATCAACATCAAGGCCAACTTCAAAAGTTTTGTTTAATAATGGCACAATGACACAGCACTTGATGGAGGCACAGTGTGATGAGACTGCACACAGAGCCTCATCTGCCAGTGAAGCAAGGGTTGTCTGTACATCCGTGGGGCAATCTGGAGTGAGAAAAGAAGGATCACATCCTAATGTGTCAGTTCACTTCATATTCTCAACATTATTTCAAAGAATAACCGATCCCTTGATTGATTTTTTAGACTTTGGAAAACACTCATTTACATTTCAAGTTTCTGATGGATCATCAAATTAAATTCAAGCTTTAAATATACAAACTAAAGTATATGTATATCACTTAAAACAGATTTTAAAATTACAACTGCAACACAACCGTTGGACAAGGCCACATTTGTGGTAATCTTACACTTCTCCCAGTTGGCAGCAGCAGTTTTGTAAGTACTGTCTGTGTGGGAGCAGGCTGGGAACAGCTGGAATCCTGCTACGCTCAGATCAGAAAGTACATTGTCCACAGCCCCAGACTCCATAGGAACAGTGTTAGCCACGCCCTCTGTGGCCCTCCAAGACGACAAGTTAAACCCTGAAATTTCATTTTCATGTACACATAAGATTCTAGATGACAACAATAAATAAATAAAAAAAGGAAAAAAAAGTCAGTAAAACCACTATGCGTGGAGAATTTCTTATAACTTAATATTTTTCTCCAGTAATCTGTGCAAATTTTCTTCACTATGTTTCAGGACAAATAATCATTGGTGCGAGGCTCTAATTTCATACAATCCTGTAAATTCTTCTTTTTTTTTTTAAATTAAAGTCATATAGTTCTTGCAATTAAAAAAAATATCAAACTTCAAAAACATGTAATTCCAAGGAAGTTTTCTCGAGTTACCACAGAGTAGTGGCATGAATTTCTCAAAAATATCTTAAGTCTGAGTTTCTATTGTATGAGCAGTAAAACTTTACGTAACGTTCAAATTTTGGCCAGGAATTGGCAATAGTTTGATCATTTGAGTCACATCTCTAGAAATGGAAAATTTGTGATAGATGGTACATGTATGCAGCTGTGCTTTATTTAGTGCTATAAAAATGCAAATGGATTCCAAAACCAAGTGAAACTCTTCTGAAATACAGTCCCTCCTTACAATCATATGAAACTAATGAATTTATATCTGAACCACATTTAATCTTTTGAAATGGTTGCATAAGGCAACCATTCTTGTAAAACATCAAAAGAGTGACAGTCAGTTACCTGGAATTGTGAATGGAGCATCCCATACACAACGTTTCTTAGGAAGGTAGAAATTTTTCAGTACATCTACTGATAGCCCACAGGAGGACACCTGGCTAGCCTCCAAACAAACTTCTAATTTTAGGTCCATCAGGAAGTACCCCTCTGTGTACAGGTCCACAGCCTTGAACCTGGAATATTTGGGTATGTGGAATATTTAAAAGAATCTGTTCAATATAAAGTCTGTAATGCTGAGTGATGCATGAAAGTGATATTGAACCGATTGCTTACTTCATCCTGACAACTCCAAACATCCACATTTGTTCCTCCTGCCCCCAGTCATATGTAAACAAGTCTTTAGAGAAGGTGAGTTTCTCAATTCCCACAGTCATCTTGTAGGTACAAGGGTCCACCTCCAGCTTGGTGGCAAAGGTGGTGCTGAGGGAAGTCACTTGAATACAGCACTGGATGCCACCACACGAGGAGTCAATATAACAGCCGATGGGCTGAGTAGACAGGGGAGGGAGGGTGGCCTTCAGGGAATGAGGGCACTCTGTGAAATAAAGTACCAAGTATTTCATTATTATTGGGAACCAAATTCTATTAGATAATAAATCAATCATTCATGAAGGAGCCTTTCATGTCTTTTTATTTGAATAAGCAACTCTAGAATAAAGGAACTGAAATATATGCACCATTTCTCCATTTAGTTGCACCTCCAGTAAATGGTGCACTACCAATGCTACATTTATTGATGTCCTCATTGACAAACTGTGACAGGCCCAAATCCTCCAATAGTTCTGTTTGTTGGTTTGGTGATAGGCTTGATGTGATTCCTCTTGTAGACTTCCAGGAGGTGAATGAAAACCCTGCAAAATTAGCAAGTCACAAATAACACACCTCCACTGATGCTGTCAAACAGGTAGTTTGTGTTAACTTGTACACGTACATTATTCACATCACCATTTAAAATTATATCATTATAACAATGTATTACAAAGTACATGTACGTAAATATGTTCAACAAATTATTTTGAAAATGTCCTAAGCTTTGTCTGTTAAGTTCATTTTGGTCTACTTGCCACTGTCCAGGAAGTCTGTGGTCCAATCGCATGGTTTCTTGGGAAGTTTTGTGTTGGTGAATATTGGAATGTCTATATCACACTGTTTGTTGGACTCAAAACAGATCTTCAAATTTAGATTCACTAAAAACTTCCTCTCAGTTGGTAGGTCATTAATTTCATATCTACAAAATTATAGAATTTTAAGAGAAAATTTTATAAGAAAACAAAATCAAAGTCACACACCTCTTTAAAGCTGCATCATTTGTATTTTTTTCTTAAATAAACTTCAAGATCAAATTTTATGCAAAAGATGTCTAATACAGTTTCTTTACATAGATGAACAACTTACTCCAATCGAACAACACCATTGAGATTAATTATTTCCTTCCTTCCAAATTTGAAGTCATGAAGGCTGGCATTGATGGCAAATCTTTCAATTCCAATGCTGAGTTTGTAGTTACAGTGGTCCATTAGTAACCAGGTGTTGAAGGATCGCTGAAGCTGAGGCAGGTCTGAGCAGCATCGTACTCCAGTACAGAAGCTGAACAGGTGACAAGTGGTATCAGAATCAATGGGAGACAATGTTACTGGTCTGTCACAACCTGTAATAAAATTAAGGTGGATCCTTACTCCTGGAATGTTTGGTGGCAATTTTTTTTGGTTGAAATCATGAGATTAACATCAAGGGAAATGAACAAAAACAAAAAATTGAAGGGTTTACATATTAATTTTCATTACAGACACTACTGAAATCCTGATTTAGAATACATATCAATTTCAAAATTTTATCAAGTTTCTAGGGGGAAAATGCAGTTATTGAAAAGGGCATGACTCTGAGAAATATAAGAAAAACAGCAAATATAAGCACACTTTCATAATTACATGGTATACATAATGTACTTACATTTTTTCTGTTTATATTACAGCAATTCCTTAATTTTTCACATAAATTCAAATCTCTAGTATTTAGAGTATGTACATCCTATTCAAAATTTAAAAAAACATGTGGAAATATTTTCAAAACTAGATGATTTTCGTGTAAACTTTTCTGTTGACATTAGTATATGTATACATCTGTTAAAGTTATCTATTACAAAAAAATCCATAACTTTTCACATGATTTCAAATTTATAGCTTCCAAAGTATGTATACTCCCATTCCAAATAAAAAAAAAAAAAAACCCAAAAAAACTCAATGTGGAAATGTTTTCTAATTAAATGATTTTCATGTCAAATCTTCTGTTGATATTAGTAAATGTACATCTTTTAAATTATCTATTACAAAAATCCATAACTTTCCATATAATTTCAAACTTACTGCATTTAAAATGTATATATATACCTCCATCTGCTTTTTTTTTTTACAAACAAATAATGTGGGTACATTTCACCAAGAAATGTTTTACAAGTAAAACTTTCTGTTAATATTAGTAGAAGTATACATCTGTTAAAGTTATTCATTGCAAAAAATTAAAAACTTTCCCCATGATTTTGAATCTATGGCCTATAAAATTATATGAATACCCTATCCAAATCTTTAAAAAACCAATTAACCCACTAACACAAGTAGATTTTCATGATTACATGATTTACATGTAAATCTTTCTTATCATATTAGTAGATATACATGTACATATGTTAATTTATTTTTAAAAATCCTTAATTTTCCCTAATAATTTCAATCTATGGCTTCCAAAGTATGTAAAATATACATACCAACATCTGGGACAATAAGGTTCATAATGAAACATAAATATTTAAATATATACCACATTACTTATGATTCTATTGTTCAAGAGGTTCAAGTGAGGATTTTACACTGTAGTATGATAACGTGAATATACATGAAGCATTACAATTCTTTAACATCTTACCCTCATAGAGATTTTTAAAACTTAGTAAATCAAACAAAGCGCTGTGAGCTTCATAATCGACACTCAATAAACACTTCACTAGTTTAGTTTCCAACTGTGAACTTGTCAAACACTTTATTGAACAGTTTAAATGTATCTATAAAACCAGACACACGATCTTGGAAAAGATGTTCCAGCTAGATTACAATTTTGTTTATAAATGAAACAGTAAAACAGGAATATCAAAGTTTTGGCTGTTTTGTCCAATCACAAAAGGCTTGGCAGATAACCCAACAAAGCCAACGAAACGCTTTAGACCCTCAGCAAGTTCCACCTTATTCAGAGGCTGTCCATGATGCTTCAAAATACCACATTCTTATGTTAATCCTGTTGCTCTTGATGATTCTCTGCAATTGGTCGGCTTGGAGTTATATAAATGTTAAATGATTGGTCTGCACACACAGTATATCAGATGTCCTTTCTGCAACAAACATATCCAATTATAAACCCCATTTTCAAACACAATGTTCATTACCTCACATGTCATAGAACTATGCAAGACAGGGCATCCCTCACAATGCAGATAATCAGTATATATAAGTTTATTGATAAATATGTAGGGCCTATAACCTAGTGACTTTGAACTTAGACATTTAACCCCCCCCCCACACCTCTTTCTCTAATAGCAAAGCTACAAGTGAAGTATCAAATCAAACAAGTAAAACTGTGTTTTACATACAAACACACATAACTGAGCTGTCCCACACATTGTAGTGATGACCCTGACAGAGAAAAACATTGTCCTTTGATCTGCCATATCGATACAGTGTGTAAGTAAAATTCAGTTATGAAACTATCTATATATGAATAATAAAAGAATATATTTACCAAGTCCTGCACAATCTCTATATTTAGCTATATTATATTTGAATAAGCTATAAGCTTTAAAAAGCTATTTGAAATTGTTTTGCTATTTCAAATCTTTCATCAAATCGATTTCTAAAAGCATAAAAATCGAATTTCACTGAGTGAAAATATTTCATCTTTAATAAAGCTATTTAGTTAAATATAAAGATTGTGCTTGACCTGTATACAGAATATTAACAAACATACATTACCTGCTGCCAGCTTAGTCTTTACATGTCGTGTATTTCCGCATTTAGATGTCCAGTGTTTGCTGCCTGCTGATACTTCATTTACAAGCCCACAGCTGGAAATACCGCATTTGACGATTAAAACATTTGCAAGGGCTTCGCCAAATTTCTGCTCCCCTACACAACTTGACAATTGCATGGGTTGTCTGCATAAGTGACAGCTGCTGAGTGCATTCGCAAGAGTTCAAGGTTCATCTACACATCTCCCTATCCGTTACTGATTTCTCCACTCCTCTTCTTCAAACAATAATGTTTTCTTGCAACATGTATGAATCCCATCCCCAACGTAACTGTGATCGAGTTCACGTACTGGCACAGTTTGTTTCTCCCTGCGTGTCACATCTACTTTCTTAATGCGATTTAGTCGTCCTTGGTTTCATCAATCAATTTGTTTGAGCCTAGATGCTTTGACAAACTTGCCCCTCAGTGATCTTCAAGCGCAATGCATCACGATTTACATGAATTTCCAGTTTGGCGCGTTACGACTAACCGGATGTGATAAGGTCAATGAAATATTGGAACCAAAAAACAGTACTACAAATGATGACGTAGTTCGAGTAACGTAATTCGAGTAAGAACCGACTTTAAGAAAATATTTTACAGCAAATGATGATTGATTTATAATGCATTCCATGGTCAACATAAAAACTGACACCTAAAATAAGATTTTTAATTAGTACCTGTATTCCACCCATTTCTGTTTGGATGGAATGGAATGGATTTCCTGTTGCAACTGGAGTCTCCCAAATACTGAATAATGTCAAGGTCATGCAATAGCTCGGAGATGACATATGAAGGCAGTGTATCATTCACTGTATATCCACGTGATGCCAACCAGCTTTCTTTAGAGAAATCTACAATAACATTCAATTTTTTTTTTACATTGACTGCACAGCATAAAGAGTCTGTTAGTGATTACAGTAATGTAAAATAGAAGAGAATACAAAATACCATCAGCAAATTCTGTCGTCAAAAAGTTATCTTTGTTCAGACCCTGAAGCGTACTACTACTACGCCACTTGCACAGAACGGTACGAAACGATTCTTGCAAAATGCTGAACGGTCTGCACAGAACAGTGAATGATTTGCACAGAATGGTAAACGGTTTGCACGGAAGTATGAACAGAACAAAACGGACCGCTTTGGAGGTACATGTATGGTAGCGTGCTTCAGGGTCTGTACATTCATAGTGTACCATGTATTAGTATACTTTTTTTCACATACAAGAAAAACTTACTGTCAATTGCAAATCCTCTTGTCCAGTTACAAGTGGGTTTACTGAGTCTATGTTCGTTGAATATTGGGACATTGATTTCACATGGGCTAGATGACTCATAACACACACTTGCATTCATACTGACAGCGAACACATTCTCTGCTTCCAGGTCCACTATGGAATAGCTGTAATGAAAGAGAAAACCATTAACTTTATCATTCTCTACAGATTTGAAAATATGATCAACAGTTATTAATTTTATAAACAGTACAGTGACCAAATTTTACAGTGACAAATGCTCACTGTAAATTGTCAGGTGTGTCACTGTGGTAATGTTTAGATACAAATGTACATACACTGTAGCCTTCTTAACAGCTCTGGCTAATGGGTTAACCATTCATCTTGATCGTTACAGCATGGGATTGTCATGCCAGAAGAGACAGAGTCAACATACCGTCTCTGTTAATGGTGGTATTCAGTGTTAAACTTAAGAATCTTATGAACGATGCAAGTGATTGTCTCCAGAACTTTGCCCCAGAGGGGTTGGTACACCAGGAAAGCTGGAGAAACCTCTCTCTAGAGGAGACTAATTTACTAGTGTTAAACACATGGTCTTCCTACTCATTCTGAGCAGTGGGTCAACCCTTAATCAATAGAGCACTGGACTGTTTAATCAATAGAGCACTGGACTGTTTAATCAATAGAGCACTGGACTGTTGTGCCAGAGGTCCCTGGCTCAATCCTAAGTAGAGGGAAAATATATCAATACAAATATAAGTTAATTCAATGCTTTTAGAACTTACTCAATATTAACTACACCCAGCATTGACAAATGTCTGACAGTTCCAAACTCAAAACCCAGCAGCCTATCAGTCCAGTGGAACTTCTCGATTCCCACTGAAATCTTTCCATCACAAGTATCAATATTTATGTAGGCCTCCAATGTCTCTTGTATTGTATCGGATTGCAGACAACAGTGAATGTCGGTACATGAGTCGGAGATGGCACACCTAGTTTTGGCACCAAGGTCAGGAAGTCCTACTGTGGGAGTGGTACAATCTGTAAAACAGGTCAAACCCTAAGTTTTTGCAAATATCTTGAACAGTAGTAAAAAACCAACTCTGATTTGTGTGCAAACATTTTTGCAAGGCTTGTGAGAACTTCACCCTCCCAATTATTTCTCGCCGTGAACCAATCCTTTCATGTCTCGTATTTATTCATGATCATCTCGGTCGCGAAAATTAAGTCGCCATGAACCAGCTAATCGCGAAATAAAATCATCACGAATAAAATTTAGTTTACAATACAAACTACAAAATCTATAGACTGAATAACAGCATTTACTTGCTTGCAAATCAAAATATACCAAAAAGAATGCATTTCAGGCCATACAAAGTGTCCTGAAAATCACTCATTTGCCTCCCCTTGTCTTACTAAGTAATTACAAAAATAAAAAAGGGTACACATAAGTGTGACTTTCAGGTCAAAATTAATCCAAACTATCTGACGTGCGTCTTCTGACTGAATTATAAACAGTAAGGTATTACGAAATTTGCTTCAGAATCTGATACTTTGCTAATTTCTTTTGCCAACAGTCTCAATCTTTTGAGGAGTTCTAATTTCTAACTAAATTTAGTTTCAACAAATTGCATTTGATATCTTACTATCTGTCCATCCATTGCTGTCTGCAGTGCTATAAGGAGGCTTTGACCAGTCACATTTGCTGCTTGAGTCCTTCAGATAGGCAGACACGCCCAGATCATGCAGGAGTTGTCTGATGTAGTGGACCTCTAGTGTGGGACCTGACAAGCCCAAGGCAGTTTTCCAGCTGGCCAGGGAAAAGGCTAAAAATTGAAAACGAGCAAAAATAATGAATCAAATGTTTTTTCACTGGCACTTAAACATCGTGCTTTCTTCTTTTTGTACAGGTGTGCCAAATAATGTAGTTGTGATATGACAGTGTGTGAGTGTGTCTTACACTATTTTTTATTTTTTCCTTTTATGTCAGGTATTTATTAATATGTTTATTCAGATAAAGGCACGTTAGACAAAGAATAACAATTGACATGACACCATATCACATAAAATAACACATTCTATTAATAATATCACATTTTGCATTTACAGTCACAGATTGGACTTTAAAATTGTTCCAGCACTAGGCTCACTTAATAAAAATAAAATAAATACTGCCCTATATCTTGAAATAACCCAAAAAATCCAACAGGCTTATTTCCATTGGGGTCCATTATAGGATATCGACAAAAAAAGTAAAAAATATACATGGTTAAATAATCTTAATGCATCAATGACTAATTGACTAGTGTAATGAATAGCATTTAGGTACATGTAATAGTAAAATTGTACTAGGTAACATTGAAAATAGTTCATTATTATTCATATTTAGATACTATTTTTATTACTAATTAGGTGTGTCTTATGCTTTGTTTTCTTTTCTTTTATATTGTATTGACATATTTAGATACTAATTTTAGATGTTAATTTTATGTTTGTGTATATTTTTAATGCAGGACCACAATGGAAACTAGCTATATGCTAATTTGTGTTATTCTGGATAAATAAAGACTATTATTATTTCATACAGAATAGATGAAAGAAATAGTGAGCAAGCTCACATACAATGTACCCACACTCCAACATTGCTTGACAATGACTCACATAATGAATGGTAATGCATTACTGCAAGAACAGGGCAAATAGGCTAAAAATTCTAAGTTCAAAGGGGCATAACTCCCAGAAAAATTAATGAATCATAATTTCCTGGGAATATGCACATCTACACTGTGTGGCCTTACTAACTACAAAGTTTCACGAAATTCTGTCGAGCGGTCTCAGAGGAGTTGCCCTGACAAGAACAGGACAGATGGACTCGAAATTCTAAGTTCAAAAGGGGCAAAACTCCAAGAAAAATTAATGGATCAGAATTTTCTGGGAATATGATCATCTACACAGTGTGTCCTTATTGACTACAAAGTTTCTCGAAATTCTGTTGAGTGGTTTCTGAGGAGTTGCGCTGACAAGAAAGGGACTGATGGACTGACTGACAGAAGGGTAAAAAACATTATACCCTCCGCAACTCGTTGCTTGGGGTATAAAAATTAAGACTAAATAGCACCTTACCACTCATTGATTACATGTATATCAGAGATTAAAGAAGTGTATAATACCCTTAAAAAATTTTGATCTTACTTGGGTCCAAAAAGTCCTGTCTTCTGTTACAGGTTTCCTTGGGAAGGGCAGAATTCTCAAACACAGGAATAACAACATCACAGGGTTTGCCTGCTTCAGTACACAGACTCATGTTCATATTTACTAGGTAGTGTCCATCACTGCCTTCAAACTCCAGATCAATTATCACAAAACTGAAATAAAACATTCAAAACCCATCATTAAAAAACTTTTTACATGCACAATGTTCATAACACCTCATCACTTTTAGGTAACTCTTTATCAAATATATACTGTAAAAAATATCATATACAGTTATACACCATAAGCACCAGTGTCATGTCACTATCGCAGAGAATTCCATTCAAATTATGACAGTGACCTTGAAAATCATCCCATAAATACTCACTCTATGACAACAAATCCATACAAGTCAAACTGCTCCTTCTCTCCAAAGCGGTATCCATACAAGCTCCTGTTGAACTTCAGGTTCTCAATTCCAACTCTCAGCTGGTGTTCACAGGCACTGATCTGTATAAAGGTCTCCACTGAAATCCCAAACCTAGGAACACTGACACAGCACTGTACCCCAGTACACATCTGCTGCAGGATACAGGTGGCCTGGTTTTCATTGATGACTGGTTTGCTGACACCAGTATCTTTTAGACATTCTAAAGTAATATAGAAGATAAAAAGCACTATGAATACAAGTCAACTGAGATATATTATCAATATCAATACAGTAAGACTCACTTATAACGAACATGCTTATAATGACTTCATGCTTATTACGAAAACTTATCCATTCCCCTATGAGAGGAAAATGATAAAAGAAAATTGGATATTGCTAGTGTAATTATAAAACTGAGAATAAACTGTCTGAGCATATACTGAGACGGTAATGACGTTAAATTTATTTCTTCTCAACTCTATGAATATTCAAAACACTGTATGTGTCTACTTATAGTAGAAATAGTGTGGTGCTTTTATGCAAAAATATTACTTTACCTATACATGTATATTAACAACAATTTCACTGAATTCAAAACTGTACATCATCTGTAACTGAGTGTTGTTCACACTCTTAATTTTAGTAACATGAGAAAACCTGACCTGACTTCCATCCTTGGTACGAGTCCTCATACATTCCAGAATCCTTTTCACATGATGGCTGCTTCATGTATTTAGAAATCCCAAGTATCTCCAACAGTTTGGAGACCTGACTGGAACTAAGCTGACCAACAGTTGGTAGGTTGTTGGTAGATATGTATGAGGAAAGTGAGAAATCTGCAAATAGAAACAGAGGATAGGCAATACATTTCTCAAATCTTCAGATAAAATAAATGTTATCTTTGAATGTTGATTCCTAAGACAACTGACCTGATTTCCAGAATCCAGTGTACCAGGCGCACGAGGGTTTTGTGACTAGGTAATTGCTGAGAAGAGTTCCCTGTATAACACATGGTGTTGGATCATTGAAGCACACACTCAGTTTGGCACTCACCAGAAACTGTCGAAGTCCCCTCAAATCAGTTATCTTGTACCTGAAAACAAGTGAAGAGCAGTTAACAACTGTTTATCTTAACCAAAGTGTCATTTCTTGGATATCCAATTTGTATTCACACATTTGTTAAATTCAATATAAAAAATCTATTACAAAAATTTCTTACTCGAGAGAGAAAACTTGATCTATAGTAAATTTCTGTTCAACACCAAATTTGAAGTCAATGAGGGATATTTTGAAGCTGAAGTCCTCAATTGCCAGTGTCAATGTGTGGGTACATGCATCTATATCAATGCTGTACTGCAGTGTCTTTCCAATGGTGGAAACATCAGTGCAGCAGCTGATTCCTGTACAGGAGGATGAAATCCTGCAGTTTGTATTACTGGGGAGTCTTGGAAGATAGGGAGTTATGTTCTCTGTGCATCCTGAATCTGAAATGATGAACAAAGTTGTTATGAGACATTAAACTTAACTAGCTAATAAATCTCACCGGAAACACTAATTAATTTTGAAACAAATTTGATTGATTTACAAAACTGTAAAACAAAAGGGGTGGGGGTAGCAGAGAGAAATATACATGAAATACATTTTTTCTTACCTATTTCAAAGCCTGATGGCAGTGGTGTTGTATAATTGGCCCTGTCACAGGAAGTGGCTTTGAAAAATCCTCCAATGCCT
>NC_079164.1:45716418-45746418 GCF_947568905.1 Ostrea edulis
GTATGATATGGTGACTGTAGGTGGAAAGGATAACGCTTTAGAGCCCGGAAACCAAATTGCTACTTCGATGTCCAGTGCGATTGACCTTTGACCTTTTGACCCCAAAATCAATAGGGAACATCTTCATCCCATGGGTAGTCCATATGTATGATATGGTGACGGTAGGTGGAAAGGATAATGCTTTAGAGTCCGGAAACCATTGCGTCTACAGACGGACGGACGGACGGGCGGACGGACAACCCGATTCCAGTATAACCCCCCCCCCCCCCCCCCAACTTGTTGCGGGGGGTATAATTATGTTGTAGGTATCAAAATTTCGTTCTGTCTAAATCGTTTCTAAATCTACATTTCTATCAGGTTTTCCGTTTATCGTGAAGATTGTTTATCGTGTTTTGCGTTTATCAGGTCTATCGTGAAGATCGTTTATCAGGTTTTGCGTTTATCAGGTTTATCGTGTATCCTATCATATCGTATGTGTATCCTATCCTATCGTGCATGTATCGTGTCCTATCGTTTATCATGTCAAGAATAACGTTGCGGGTACTGTACAACATGTTCATGTCAAGTCCTTGTGTAACATGTCTCATTCTGGTGCGACATAATTAGTAAAGGTGTAAAATTCCTCGTATTGGTGTATCATGTCTAGTACAGATTTATGAAATGTCTAGTAAAAAGTTATGACATGTCTAGTAAAGGTGTGACATGACTAATAAAGGTGTCACATGTCTAATAAGGATGTGACATGTCTAGTCAAGGTGTGACATGTCTAGTAAAGAGCCATGACATGTCTAATAAATACAATAATACATTTAAGCATCAAACTTTGAACACTATAAAAAATACACCCTTTAGCCTATTTTCTCAACTTGTCACTGAATGAATGTTTCAGGAAATGACTACTGATTCTGACTTACTCTAATCTGAGGGCTCCTTGAAGTGTGAAATGATCTGTAGTTCCAAAATCATAATCAAACAGTGTAATGTTATATTGCATCTTCTCCAGGTTGAGACTCATGATGGCTTGACAAGGGTCAAGCAGCACTTGAGCACTGATGGTCCGTCCAGCCAGGAAATCCACATCAGCACAACAGTCTATACCTGTACAAATGTCAGGAATCAGACACGTCACCTTATCTGGCAGGGCCACTGGAACCGAAGCCCTAGGACAGTCTGAAAAGAAGAATCAATCTATGGTGAATATTTATCCATATCAAGTGATTGATTTATTTAAAATTCATGAAATATCTCAAATTTGAAGAAACATTCACCATTTATCTAGATTTTTCTACACCTTGAACTAAGATAGCTCATATTTGTACTAACCATTCTTCCATCCACCTGTGCTTGGGGTGTATTTTGCAGCTGTTCTTGCACACTGGTTTGGTCCATCATTCAGGAACTGGTCCATGCCCAGTAAAGACAACAGTGAGTTGGAATCGGTCAGAGATAATGCTGTAGACACATCCAAGTTCTTTGCCATCATCCATGACACCCCAGAGAAATCTGAAAAACAATAAATCAATGTAAACAATGAGTTTAATCACAACTAGCAGAAAGCAATACAGATATGAAACACTTTCTAGAGACATGGTGATTTACTTGGAACGATGAATCCTGAGCCCCATTCACACAGAGATTTTGGTAACTTGTAGCCTGTCAGTAGATTGGTTTTGTCCAGCACACATGGTCCCACTCCATAACAGATAGCGATACTGGCTGAGATCTGGTAACTCTTCTCTCCAGGGAGGTCAACAATTGTAAATCTGACAGAAAACATGGGTCAATTTTAAAAATTTGTAAACCAAATGTAACCTTTCACTTTTTTCTTTCAATAGATAACGGATTTTAACTTACTCAAACTGCACAACACTCATCAAATAGCGCTTTTCAGTGACACCTGAAAAAAAGTTTAATAAAACTTTTGCTTTAATAATTGTTTTTCTCATTTACAAAAATGTACACACTTTTACTACTATAAAATATCAAACATTAAGTAAGAGCCTTAGAATCCAATTCATATTAGCTGCTTTATGACAAAGTGCTACATAATGTTTTAACACCAAATCTCACCAAAGTTGTAGCCATTCAGGTTCAATTTCACAGAAAGCTGTTCTACATGGATGGTTAAGATATGATTGCAGTCATCCAGATGGACTCCAACAGAGAAGTATGTTCCCAGAATGCTGTTTTCAGCCAGACAACATGTAATGCCAGTACAGTAGGAAGCAATGTTACATCGGGCAAAGGACGGAAGAGTTGGAACCACTGCTGACAGGTCCTTACTGCAATCTGTATGAAAATATCAAATACATGCACACTAAATGTCCAGAACCACTATTCTTGCTCACAGACACCCTCTATTCTTGCCAAATGCATGTTTGCTATTCTTACTAAGTGCATGTTTGCTATTCTTGCTAAATGATGACTGTCACTACAAATTTGCTATCAGAGATGAGTTCAGCTACTTTATGATGTAACAGAATCCTTAAATTACAATGCAAACTCCTTAAATCATTTTAGTCTGTTTTTCACAGATTGATTATATGTACAAGTCTCCTATTCTTACTATAAGCTGATAACTGTGAGTCCTCTTTCACGCTAACTAAGGACTACAAGTCCCAATTCTTCATCACCGGTGACTACAAGTCTTTCATTCTTATTATAAGATGACTAATTTCTGCTTTGCTCACCATGAAATAAATTGAACTCTGCTAAATAAATTTTCCTTACCATTTCTCCATCCTTTAGCATTGGCAGGACTAAACATTTCAGAGGTAAATGAACAAGGGTTGACACTGACATACGAACTTATTCCTAATTTGTTCAACAGTTTCTTTCTGTCTACGAGACTCAGTACAGCATTAGGGTTGATACTTTCAGCTGTGAACCACTGGTTTATATCAAAGTCTGCAATAAAGCATCAGTACCATTAAAAATGAATCAAAACCTTCCTAAGTTCCTAATCTAAATTCTGTTCCTTGTAAGCCTAAAAAAAATCACTTGAGAATGGATGCAAAATTTTGTCATATGACTTTTTTGAAATGCAAGTACATGATATTTTAAATGTTTCTTCATATTTCTTGTGTATGAGCATTGGTACTTACTTAGTGTTGAGAATCCAGCAACCCAATCACAAATGGACTTTGGCAATAACGTGTCCTTTAACACATCCAAACTCAGAATACACTGGCTGTCATCAGTGGCCTCAAAACAGACTTTCAAAACCATGGACACCTTGAACTGCCTTTCCACCTTTAAATCCTCAATTGTGTAGCTATAAATCAAACGTAAAATTTACAGAAAGCAAAATGATTCAATGCATGCTTCATATGTGATATTTCTGACACAGAAAATGTAACTTACTCTATGCGAACAATGCCATTTAAGTAAAACTGTCCAGTGGTTCCTGCAAATGAAAACCAAAGTCACATTCTTCTTAAAAATCAGAACTAAACCTGATGTTATTAACAGATTCTTCTCAATTCCAGTTGCTTTATGGCTTATATTATGAAATGAAAACTAAGTACAGTCAAGTGCTCCTATGTACTGAATATCAATTATCTTTCACAGTGAACCTACCAAATGTATAGTCATTTAAGCTGATATTGAATTTCAGCTTTTCTATGCCTACTTCCAGATAGTAGTCACAAGGGTCAATGGTTACATATGCCTCAAATGCTCTCTGTAGGAAATCTACATCCATGCAACAGCTGACTGCAGTACATGTGTCCTTAATTAAACA
Source organism: Ostrea edulis (assembly GCF_947568905.1). NCBI lineage: Eukaryota > Metazoa > Mollusca > Bivalvia > Ostreida > Ostreidae > Ostrea > Ostrea edulis. Next base: position 45,720,161 of record NC_079164.1, read on the forward strand.
GGTCAAATCACCGGACAGAGCGGTAGTGTTTACAGACATTTGGCAATCTGAAAACAGTGAATTAAACAAACATTACAAAAAACACTAACTATACTCAAAGTAATCAGTTAAGAGTGCTTACGAAATGACAGTAATTCATATTCATCTTATACAATATGAAGAAAGTTGGGGCAGCTTACACATTATAAACAACTAAGCAGTTTATGAAAGACTATAAACCATCCCAATTTACTTTGCATCATAAAAAATTGAAGAGAAGATACTTTTTTCCTCATGACATTATTTAGAAAAGCAGATTTGATGTAGTTTGATAAATAATTATGAAATTTAGAAAAATAAGTTTGATGTATTATTATAATTATTATTATCAAACATAATAATAATAATAATAATAATCTTGATAAAATCAAATGAACCAATCAAATTGGGTTTAATTTACAAAAGAAATCAAAGTACGTAAATCGTTTTTCAGGTTTCCATTAGAATCTAGACTTCTACTAACTATTTCTAAATATAAAAGCAGTACAGACCAGTTTTCAATCCATCTTTTGATGGGCTGTACATGGAACTGGACCTCTCACATGGCTCCCTCTTTAAGAACTGGGCCACACCCAGCTCTTCCAAGAGTTTAGCAGCATTCAGTTTGGAGAGCTGGGAACCGATAGCTAACTGCATGGTGCTGTACCAGTTTTTCAAAGAGAAGTCTGAAACAGGATTTTAAACCATTAATGAATTCATGCAACACCACATTTATTTTATGTAAACAAGTAACAAAATGGATAATTCAATTAAAACATTTTAAGATAATTATCAAAATTTATATAATTACAATATTCTTTTTTCCTCATATGCAACATTCACATATTTCTCTTTGGTTTTTTTTCCCTGTTCCATTAGATTTTGAAGTCCACTTATATGTACCAACATGTATAACACTCTAGTGCAATTTTCATTATTAATAACATGAAATATTGCCAAGTTCACATTTTCTACCCTTACTTGGATCTAGGTAGGGCAGGTTCCAGTTACAACCTGGTTTGGGAATCACATTTTGGTCAAACAATGACAGTTCATAGACACACACACTGTCCTCTAAACAGAACTTCAGGTTCACTGTCAGCTCCAGCTCTTTATCAAGTTCAATAACCTTGAAGCTGTAAAAAAAAAATGCATTAAAAAGATCCAAATTACTTTCTAATACATGAGTATCACCACTTATTATTTTCTTTGTAAACCGTGAATCATCTTTCTACAAAATGTATACACTAATTCACTACATATCCACATTTTCAATATCACTCACTCAATTTGGACCACATCACCAAGACGGAAATGATCTTGAACACCATACGTGTATGAGAAGAGAGTCCTTTTTTGTATGAAATTCTCTATGCCAATTTCAAATGTCTGCAGACAGAGATTAAAATCTAGAAACAGGTGAATTGTCTGCTGCAGAGGATCCTGGAAGTCTATACAACACTCTACCGCTGTACAGTGCTCCTTCATGTGACAGCTGATGGGAACGTTCTGTCCAAATCGGGTCATATTTCCAACATTTAAAGGACAATCTGAAACCATCAGTGTTAAAGTTCACATTCATTCAAGTTTAGTAATAAGTTTGAATGCATGTGTCTTTAAAAATAAACACCAACAAACGCATGATCAAATCAATATCTTTTAATTTTTGAAATCCTTTCTTTTATTTTTTTTTTCTAGTACTATATCTTTAAATCCTCCCCATAACAAATACCTACAGCCAGTCCCTCAGTACATACCCACTTTCCATCCTGGTTGGTCGGCAGTCTCTGGCTTGTAATCAGTAGAGCCTCTGCTGCACTGCCTACTCTGTGGCAGCAGGAAGTTTGTGATACCTAGGGCCTCCTTCAGGAGAGACAGGTGGGTGGCTGACAGGACATCTCCGGCTGTCACTGACATGTTCTTGTAGAAATTCGACAAGGAGAAACCTTCACACAAATAAATTACACCATGATATCAAAGAAACAACACCTGGACAATGTGTGGATCTCTTTGTTAATTTTGTTACAGGCGAGCACACTCTGAGTCATGAGACAATGCCTCTATGACCTATTATTGATATCATCGTCAAACTTACTTGAGAAATCGAGCGACCAATCACATCCAATCTTGGGAAGATATACATCTTTAGCGATGTCATGGGAGAACATACATGGTTGCCCACTTTCCAGACAGACATGTAACTGCATGTTGATTAGATACTTAGCATCACCTTCCAGATCCACTACACTATACCTATAAGTAACAAAGGAAAATGAGGATTAAAATTCTCAACAAGAGTGGTCAAAGGACAACAAAGCTTGCTGGTGGGTTTGATTTTGTTAAGAGTACAGTGAATGTTAAGTTAACACAAGCAGCCTTCTAGCCTTGGTAGACATACAACAGTATCATCAAGGCTGAATGAACTACATAGGTTAGCTACAGTTACTGAGAAATGGATCTGCTGAAGGGAAAAAACAAACTATAACTTCAGTAGGAAACCATAAATCATGTGACAAAACAGGAATGCCTGTAAGAAATACTGTAATAATCATCACTGAAAGTACAGTAGATGAACCATTCACCTGTAAACTGAGAAATACACTTCTGATGGCGCATATAAATCATGAATGCTTGTGTAGATCCATCAAACACCAGGTAAATTTGAATCATATAGTGTTAGTAGTTTTTTGTTGGTTTTTTTGGGGGGGAAACAAACTTCAACCTAACTGTTTGAACCATGCAACAACAATAATGTAATGTATGCAAAATATTAACTCTCTGAACATTTGTACCACTGAGCTAAAGAACAAAAAAATATTGCTGACCCCCCCTCCCCCCCCCCAATAACACTTACTCTATTTTTACAACATCTTGAAGCCAGAAGTGTCCCTTTGTACCTGCAAGTAGAAATGTAAAAGCATTAGCAGAATTATGTGACTCAACGGTTTGTGATTACACAGCTCATTTGTTCGGATGCATACTCACCAAACGAATATGTGAGAAGATCAATTTTGGTCTTGTACTCTTCAATTCCGATCACCATTGTCTTGTAGCATGGGTCAATGTCTATATAAGCCTCAAAGTTCCGTCTGATGGACTTCACTCCCACACAACATCTAATCTCTGTACACTTAGCTGAGATTGAACAAACAACAGGCAAACCGGACAAATCTGGTTTCTTGTACCATGATGATTTTGGACAAGCTGAACAAACAATGGAGATTAAAGTCAATTAAAACAACACAAGAATCGAGAACCATAATAATCAGTCAAAAGCAAAATAAATGGAAGTACTAAGTATAAGCATAGTCATGCATACATGGTTAATTCAGTAAAGTAATTGTATGAGGTCTTTTTGATTGTATGTTTTGGGCCACTCACCATCATTCCAGCCCCTGAGAGTGGAAGCTGTAGGTGTGACCGAGCACTGTTCCTTCTGCAGATATCCAGCGATTCCTAAGTACTCCATTAACTGATCACTTGTTGCAGAGAGCAGGACTTCTCCAGGATTGTCTGGTAGTGCATTCTTCCAGTTTTTGAAGGAGAAATCTGCAAAAGAAATTACTCTCATTTCCTGCTGGCTCATACATAAACACAGCATTTTTTTTTTATTCCGAACTATCAATATTCACTACTTAAATTCCTGTATCCATGGTTTATTCAAACAATATCTTCATTTTATGAATTTGGGTTGAGTTTATGCCTATTCTTACCCTCTCCATAAAGTAAATAAGGTCCTATTTAAACATAGCACATGTCTATTTGTACTTACTTTGAATTTTTGCAGCTGCAGCAAAATCACAGATATTTTTGGGAAATCTTTTCTCATTGAAGAGAACTAAGTCCAGAACACAGCTGTTCTCTTCAAAGCACACGCTGACTTTCATGTTCACCAAAAACTGGTTCTCAGCAGACAAGTCCCAGATCTTAAATCTGTTTTTAAAACAATTAGCATATAGTAATTCTTATGGAGGATTCATACAGCTAAATAAAATTTGCAAAGCATAGTGGAAAGTACATCACTTCGGGTACTTATATCAAAATGATGCAACTGTCTGTCTCTATCACATGATTATTATAATAAAAAGAAATTGTAAGTATTTGACATACTTTTCATTTACGCTGTTTAAAAAGCATGTTACTTACTTAATTCTGACAACATTCACCAGATGGAAGTCCTACATATCACTTACTTAATTCTGACAACATTCACCAGACAGAAGTCCTACATATCACTTAATTCTGACAACATTCACCAGACAGAAGTCCTACATATCACTTACTTAATTCTGACAACATTCACCAGACAGAAGTCATACATATCACTTAATTCTGACAACATTCACCAGACAGAAGTCCTACATATCACTTAATTCTGACAACATTCACCAGATGAAAGTCCTACATATCACTTAATTCTGACAACATTCACCAGACGGAAGTCCTACATATCACTTAATTCTGACAACATTCACCAGACAGAAGTCCTACATATCACTTACTTAATTCTGACAACATTCACCAGCCGGAAGTCCTTTTCAATGCCAAAAGTGAATTCCTGCATATATATAACAAACTCCAGTCTGTCAATTCCAAATTTGATCTGGAAATTACAAGGATCGATGTCCAAATAGGCATGGAAGTTATGTTGTATGATTGAGGCCCCAATACAGCAATCTAATGACGTACAGGTTTCCCCTATCTGACACACCATATTACTTGGCAGAGTGGGCAAGTTGGAATTCACCTGACTTAAATCCTTTGGGCACACTGAAAAGAATTTGTTGGCAAAATTAGAAATACTGGTTACACCCCATGAAAAGGTCATTGCAGCATAAAAATATCTGTCTATCATTCATACATATATCTTGATACTGTTGTTTCAGTGAAATGTTCTACAGGTTTCGTACCTTTTTTGACTCCATTGGTATTTGGGACATACTTTGCACCTGTCAAGGAACAGGGTGGATCAATGAGGTATGTAGGGAGACCTAGAGCCTCCTTCAGCTTGTCCAGTGCCAGGCCTTTTATTTGATCCACTGCATTCAGTCCCTGTTCCTTTAAATAGCCTTCCAGGGAAAAGCCTACAAAGCATGAAAATCGTAATAGTGAAAGCAAAATTGATTTTTATTTCCGAACATTTTAATATCAGTTTTATTTCCCATCTGTGTGAGGGTTATGTTGTTGTTGTTTTTTTAAATTGTTTTACTGCAATATAAATTTCACAATTTTCACTTTTGTAAAGACAGCTAAAATAAAACAGTAGCAAAGCTGCAGCTGTATACAATATCGGAATGAGTAAGAACTGTGTAAACCGTGGATTAAAAACTGCAGCAATTACAGATTACAGAACAAAGCACACTGATGATCCACTTTTAAACATAACAGAAATGGAATATTTCAGAGGATCATTACCTGGATGCAGAAACTGTGTTGCCCAAACACACACTTGTTTGGACAGTTTCACTTTGTCAAAGACATTGACATTCACAAGACAATCTCCGCCATCCTCAAAGCAGATTGCTAAATCCACCGTTATCACATAGACGCCCTCTCCTACATTATCCCATATCGTGTACCTGCAAAAGCAGAAATAGGGGGATTCTAAAATCTATCAATGTTGGAGAAACTAATGTAGAAAGCCTTCAACAATATTATGAAAAAGAGATAAGGTTACTAAAATTTCTCTTTTGCTCATAATGAATGTTCAAACATACCATATTTTAATTACACCCATGATGACAATTTCCTTTCGTACACCTGAAGTAGACATTCACTTGTATTATGTTTCCAACACACATATTAATATAAACTGAGTAATGATTGGTAATCATAGAGGAATTACATGCAATTGTTCCAACATTGATGATATCTCATACAATAAATCTGTTGTTCTTACCATAATCAAACATATTGAGGGACACCTCCTCCACAAGTTTTTCTATGCCTACAGTGAATTTCTGGTTACAGAAGTCTATGTCCATGATAAATTCAAAAGTCCTCCCCACCTTTCCTACCTCCACACAACAAGAGAGCGCAGTGCAAGTGTTCTTAATGTTACAGTTTGTTGTACCTCGGATCTTGAACAATGGTAAATTGGCAGGGCATTCTACAATTATCAATATACAATGTACAATTAACTTGCATTAATCCACATCAAAATTATATCTACAAGTGAACAGTACAAATTGATAGATAAGTGAACAAAGTCTGCAGACACTGGACTGCAGAAGATACCATTTATTTGTCAAGTAGCTAATCAATGAATTTTAAATTCATACATCTCCATTGTTGTACACAATACTGTAAACCAACTTTTATTCACATGCCAGAAATTTTTATTTTTGGCAAAGTTCTCACCATGAACCAGTCCTCTCATGTTTCTCATATTTACTTATCTAGGACATGAAAATTTGTCACCACAAACCACTTTTTTGTTGGTAAATCGTGAAATAAAGTCATTGTGAATAAAAGATGGTGTACAATCGACAGTTAAAGCACCGGATACATGTCGAACAAAACTAACTCAAAGCTTTACTGAGTGAATTACAATTAGTTACCAGATGACCAGCCGGTGTAGTTCAGCCTGTTGATACTATAGGGAGGCTCTGACCTGTCACAAGGTACATTCTTCATGAAGGAATTCAGTCCCAGTTTTTTAAAGACGAAATTGGACAGAGCTGTTGACAAACTGCCATCAGCTGTCATACCCAGCTCTTTCTTCATATACTCCTTCAGGGAAAATCCTGGAAAATAAAACACAAACTTAAAAAAAAAAAAGATTAAAAAAATTTACAAATGCAAACAAATTTGAATAACTGGATAATGCAAACAACTGCATCATGATGGACAACTCTTACAATATCATGTGAAAAAGTGACTAAAGAGCCATTAACTGATCAATTCAATTGCCTGATTTCAAACATTTATGTGACACTAACCTTTCAGGTTGAAGTCCATGGTGAGGTCACAGTTCAGGATAGGAATTAGAACTTGGTTAAAGATGGGGACATCCAAAGCACAAGAATCAGGTTCTAGACAGATTTCTACTTTCAAATCCAGCACATACTTCTTAGAGACTTCAAGCTGGCTTGCTTTGAACCTATATATAATCATATCACATTACATAGCATCTGTCTTAAACATAAACCTATTTCATAGATTAAACTGGCAAGTGTAATTTTTTTTTCATATCCCTATCATTTATAAAGCCATATGGTGATGAACTTACTTTATATAGATAATGTCAACAATGTTGATGGAGACTTCTTTTCCTGCAAAATACAATGATGCAAAGATTGACTTTCACTATCAATAAGGTGAACTGCAAATTTTCCACAGTAGCAGATAAAATATGCAAAGTGGAAGACAAAGTACTGTATGCTAGCTTATCCCATAATTAATACTTAATTGAAACTTGTTTCATTATCTAACAAGGAATTTAAATTTTTAGTTTCATTGTGATGATTGAATTATGATTCATCTAACATTTAACATAGTACCTTTTCTATTCATAGATATTATAAAAAGACTTGCAACTTTCGGTTTGACATTCTTAACATGTATCTACACCTCGGCTTCATTTGGGTAGAAGTTACCTTGACCTTCAAACTTAAACAAATAGATTAAAAGTCATTCTCATGTAATATTAAGGTTCATTGCTAGAGCTCAAATATTCTTAAACTTAGTCTGGATACCATATTCATACTATGGATTTGATAATCATAGTTCCCATCTCACCTTGAAAACAATTAAATTAACTAAAGTCAAACTTGAGTGAACTGTTATTGCAGGCTCTATGTGGTTTCATTACTCGTGCTCCAATAGCTTTTTATTAAATAGGTCAAGGTCTAAAAACAAACATCAATGGTTAACCATCTGGCTCTCATCAATTTATGAGCCAAGTCTGCTAGAAAACATCCACAAAAACTGAGTACTAAATCAATATATATTTTCATTATTCCAATAAATCAGAGGATCCGATTCATTTTGGTAAACAATAAGGATCAAAATCCCGAACAAGAAATCAGATATGACTTAAAAGTTTGCCATACTAAAACCATGACCAAATGCAAATCCAGTAATTTGTCTCTACTTACCCCAGAAATCCGTGAAATCCAAGAGTCCATATGAGAAATTCTTCTTCTCAATTCCTCCTGAGATGACATAATTGCAACGATCAAAATGGAGGAAAAGATGGACATGCAAATTGAGTGGTTTGAAGCTCACGCAGCAGTCGATGCGAGTACAGTTGTGTGTCAGGGCACACTTCACATTGTCCAATGGGATGTTGGGTGGCTTAACCCAGGTCAGTGGGCACTCTATAGAAAAAACAAATGTATGTGTAATGACAATTCTCCATATGAAAGACTTTTAACAATTATTCAACAATCAGCTTTCTATATGAAAAATATGCCTTGTTTCAGAAGAATATTCATTTGAAAGAGCTTGAATTGGTGTAGAGCATATGGACTGATTATATGGAAAAGTTAAGCCATTGTTCAATAAATCATGATGTTCCATATGCCATGCCTAATTTGTGTTTTTGCATACATAAAGTGGTGAACTACATGTTGCAGCTGATAATCTTTCTTTGGCCAATTAATATATGACTGTCATGATATAAAACATAGTTGTCCAATGTGCATACAATTACATTGTGCACCTTACCATCTGTAAGTGGGAAGTAAGGGAAACAACTATGGGGGCACTCAGAAATTGCATATTGGTGCTGTGCTCATCCAAAACTAAGTCTTTCTTACCATTGTTCCATCCATTGACACTGGGTGTGTATAGATTGTCCGTTATACTACAGGGAGTGTCTGACATCCACTGGTCCACTCCCAGTTGTTGTAGCAACACAGCTTTTGCAGTGTCCTTCATGGTGTCAAGTGTAACATTGCCCATTTCTTGTAATAAATTACTCAAAGAAAAGTCTGAAAACAGATATTTTCAGGTGTATTTTTCAACATCCATTAATCTAGCTGGCATTATGTAATTTTCAAAAAATACCAAAAGACCAATCTATACCATGAAAATTTGGTTAATATACAGGCGACTCTTGATGGTTCAAACTTTGATCTCTCAAAGTGAAATCAGTCGTGATTTTTTTTTCTTTATATAACTAAACAAATTTACTCTCGATCTCTCAAACATTCAATCTTTTGAAATTCTTGGTCAGAGTGAAATTTCGGTCCTATAAAACATATTCATTGTTTTTCACTCTTGATCTCTTGAAGTGGTAGAACCACGCATGCACTCCTGTTGCTGTAAAATCTTAACCCTAATGGTCAGACCTTTAATTTTCAGATTTGACTCAAATTTTGATCTCTTTAAGTTTTATCAAGGTCCCTTGAACTTCTAGTTATCGAGAGTCCCCTGTATATGTAGATTCTAATCTATTGTTTTAATCAGTTTGCCTGAACTGAAGTCAGAATGGTTTAATACTTTGTTTTCCAGTGATAACAGCTGTAAGGGTAGGCAGCTTCGTGTTCTTCAAAATGGGAATCTTTAATGAGCAGTCATCTGGCTCCAGACACACCTCAGCATAGGCGTTAAACACATACACATTCTCATCTGTGATAGGCTTGACGCTGAATCTATAGAAAGGTCAAAATCCGTAAGTGTCAAAGCAAAATTCTGAAATAACATACTTGCATAGTGGTGTCTGTGTAAAATTCTAAATTAATTTTCTTGATTCAGAATCTTCCTTTAAAATGATGTCAATGACAGTATAGCAAAGTATTCCCCTCAACAAGTCAAGTATTATGAATACCATATTACCAAATACATTCCAAACCCTTTGTGAGAGAGCATAATCTCAATGAAAATACTAAACATCTAAAGAATATAACACACGAAACTTACGAGAAGTAAATTAGATCCTCTGCCACAGCTATCTTGATGGTGTTCCCCCATTCATAGTCAAACAGTTTCAAGGTGCCCGTAATGGTTTCTAATCCGTATCTGAGCTCTAATTTGTCCAGGTCTAAGTATACATAAGCATGGAGCCCCAGACCGAGGATGGGGATCGTAGCACAACACTCCACTCCTGTGCAGTAGTCGGGTATGTAACAAGACATAGGATCGGGAATCTTGGAAGGCAGGAAACCAATGGTTCTTGGGCATTCTGAAATAAATATGGAGTACTAAGATAAGTAGTATTCATAACAGACTGTGAAGGTAGGAATCCAAATACATGCAAGCAGCTACCTATTTTTGAATTCTACATATGAATCTCAGAAACTTAAGACAATGAAAAAACTAATTGATGTTGTAAACTTCATGAAAATAAAGCAAAGTAAATTTGAAAGGTACTGCCAAACAATGTAGTCTTGTTTTTTGTTGTTGTTTTTATTGAATGCATTTATGGTTCTGCATCATTGAATTCTATGGGGAAAAAATACTTGTCTGGTTGGGTATTTCAATGCCTTATAAACAGTGTACATATAACAAAGTCTTTACTGTTGTGGATTCCCTGTACTGAGGGAATATACGGACTCCTGTTCCGATCACATCGAGGCTTCTTGAAGAAGTTGGTAAGATTCAGCTGTTCCAATAACAAGGTCAACGCCCCTTCTGCTAACTCCTCACCAGCTCTTAAAGTATTGTTTTTCACCCAGTTTGTCAATGAGAAATCTAGAACACAAATAAGACATACAACGTACAAATATACATGACAGTGCATAGATCTGAATATTCTGTTATCCAGTTACTGAGCAGCGTTCATATCATTTTGTTCCCAAAATTTACATTTTCGATATCCTCAGTTCATAAATACACAACAATCAGATGCATACTTTTGAAGTTGACCAAAGCTCTCTGGTCACAGACTGGTATTTCTTCATTCTTCAGGAGATGCAGTCCCTCATCATTAGGGATACAGATGGTCTCATCATCCAGTGGGAAACAGATAGAGACCTTCACATCCACTATGAACCCTTTGTTCCCTTCCATTTGATCAATGAAATACCTGTAACAAAATGGAGAACATTACAAACTGCACATGCATTTTAAAGCAAAAAGCAAACTATAGATAACTACACCCTGCCCCCCTCTCCACCTAATAAACTCGATCCATGCATACGGAAATCCTCCATTCAGTATTTGAACTCCCTTTCTTGGTCTAGATAACAATAGTGAGATGGTCTTCAAAACTTTTATAATCCTTGTATTACAGAATTATGGCCTGTGGCCTTCAACAAATGACCTTGATTATAGCTGAAGACCCCATTCTTATCATAAGCAATTCATAAATGTACAAGTATGAGCCTCTGCAGTTCATGCATCTCAGGGCTACGACCAACACACAGATTTTATTCAGCATCCTGTCCTTAACCTTCAGCAAATGATCTTCATTAAAGGACATAAATGAATTAATAAGTATCTATTATATAGATTAACTGTAAATGCCAAGAACCACTAATGAGTTTTGTTTTGATGTGCTAAAGTCCAATACATACACACAACCACAATAAAGTTGTACATTTCCTAATACTCCTACTATTGTAAGAACCACAATAAAATTTCTTCATATTCAACACTATTGTAATAACTACAATAAACTTTTCTCATACTCACGTTATTGTGTTGTAACCATAATAAAATTTCCTCATACGGTATTATAATGTAACCACAAAATTTCCTGATACTCACATTATTATGTAATCACAATATAGTTTCCTGATACTCACGTTATTGTAACAGGAGCTGGAGTTCCAGATCCCAGAGTCAGCTTCTTTGATGTTCCTGAAAATCAATTTAATGTACAAGGTAAGGTCTTGAAAATCAAAAGTTTCACTACTTTGTGGAGTGTTTCTCACACAACCAATCATCATGGAGGTTCTATAGCGTTTACACTAAACAAAACAACTAGTAAGTTCATTTTATCCACACAAATATTCCCTTTAGATTTAATTTTCGATTTGAACGATTTGGCCCACTTAAGCCAAATTCTAAGCAACATACACTGTACATGTAAAAGTATGAACTTCATCCTTTCTATAAGCTATAAAACATCCCATCAACAGGATTCATTTATAAAAGAATCGGGCATGTGAATTTGTAAAGCTCTTTGGATATTGATACAAAAATGTGATATTGGACGCATGTTAAAAGCAATTTATTTGAATATAAACATAGCCCTTGATCCCAAAAATAAATGAGGCATATGAAGTATCAATTACGGTTCTATATAAAAATGAACAATATGCAAATTTTAAAAAATTATAAGTATCTGAAAACTATGGATATAATGATGTACATGTACATTAATCTGTGATGTCATCTGGTACACACTGATGTAAAAATTATGTTATAAACTTAGATCTTAATCTTCATGGACTTTCTGTTCTTTTCACAGCTTTATTGTGTTGTAGGAATTAAATATACATACAGTTTGTTTCAAAAGTTATTAGTTACCATATTCATATGTAAGGAACTTGGATCTCAAGAGTGTAATAGTTCCAAATCCGATGTCGATGAAAAAATCACAAGGATCCAGTTTAAACCAGAAAGGAATATTCTTGGTGATTTTGATGTCTCCCAATGGAATAGTAAAACTTAAATCCAAACAACAATCTATCCCCCAGCAGTTGGGTGGCAGTTCACAGGTCACCATGTGCTTGATGCCGGTCGGGATATACTTCCTCACATCAAACAGAGCGGGACAAGCTGTTAGTAAATGTAATTGATGTATGTTTATAATATCCGAGTACAATTCAAAAACAAGTCAAAGTTAGGTGCACACACTTAAAATCACTTACAAGCTGGAGTTTCTGGGACTGTACATACTCCCGACACAAAAACTTTCTGGAATTGAAATTGAAACAAGATGTGAATATATGATTTCAGATTCTTCAAGAAATAAAAGCATACTTAATCATAGTACCAGAATTTATGACACAACATACATCTAAGTCAAACTTTCTCAGGATCAGTTCAAAGGCTTCTTCTGTCATTTTGCCTCCAATTTCTGCTAACATGCCTTTGATGGATCCTCCTCCTATACAAGATTTAAAAAAACAAAGGTTTGCTGCCACTGATTTTCAAATAAAAATCATCCAGAGTGCTTAAAATACATTTTGAAGAATCAACTAACCAGATTGTCGATATGATATTCTGTTTACCTGGTAGGACAAAATCTCCACAGAGAGGGATAGGAAATTCAAACTGTTTGAGAAGGTAGTCATCCAGAATACAGTCTCCTTCTGACAGACAGATTTGCAGACCGAAGTCCAGAATAAAGATTTTCTTCTCAACGTTTCTATTGATGTTGTACCTAATGTTACAAGAAAACAATTTCGTCCAGTGCTTTACAGTTGGAAAAAAACATTTAAAACTTTGTTTAGCAGAAAATATATAACTTTGTGCATCCTGGTTGGTATACATACTTAATTTTGATATTTTTAGAGATTTCTGCAACTTTTTCTGTGCCTAAAAAATAAAAAAACATTCATAAATACAGAATTTGTTGACTGAAGTTTACTTAAATTGTCATGCTATAAAATTTGCACTTCTATTAGTGGTACAAAGCATTCAATTGAGTTGGCACCATTGACACAGATGTAAGAAAGCCAATTAGTGGTCAAAATGTAAACTGACAATTTGCACACAAATTTATTATCCAGACTGCCACTGGCTCTTTTTGAATTAGACCTCAAACTGGTAAAGTTTCCTTACCCCAGTCATAATTCAGCAAAACTTTTGTTAACTGATAACTTTCAAATCCAACTTTCAACACAAAACTGCATGGATCTAAGTCTACGAATGCCTTAAGAGCTTTAGTGTAGGATATCCCAGCCAAGGAGAGGGAAATGTCTGCACAGGCATCCAGTCTCATACAGTCACTTTCAATGGAATAATAAACATGTTTGGCCACTTTGGCATTGGCTATAGTTGGTAGAGTAATGTTAAATCCCAGTATACTACATCCTGTGAAAAAAAAGTAAAGCACACATTTTATTTTGTTTTGAAGTTTGAAAAAGATCTCTACTCTTTTTTAAATAACAACAAATGACAAAGCTCTTGAAGTAGATGTACCTGTACCTAATTCTAAAGTCAAATTAACTTATAACGAATGAGACACAAACTAAAACTTTGTTTTCGGAGTTTACTCACTGAGGTCATCTTCCCTTATCCTGCTGTTGAGTTCATCTCTTGTTCCATTGGCTGAAAGATTCCTTGATGTCAGAATTTCTGTGACTTGTCCTAAGGTCATATTCTCAGGTCGAGGACACGGCCCAGTTTCTTTCAGAAAATCCTACATTTATACATGCACTTTATCACTCCATCATCATTTTTTTTAAAAATCCTACATTTATATACGCACTTCATCAATCCCTCATCATTTTCAGCCAATCTGCCAAACTTTTTTTGGTGGGGGACAGATTTGTTTATTTGCAACTTAGTACAGTTTCTATTTCTCAGTTTTTACAATGCAATGAATCTTGTTTGTTTGTTAATTCATGAAACTGTAAAAAAAATTGTATGTCCTTATAATCCAATAGTTTTCTTTTATCCCCATTAAATTTAATAAGTTGCTGATGTTGTGGTTTTATTATCATTAAAAAAAGACCTACGTGTAACTTGCAGAGAATATTGGTCATGATCTTACGAGTATCACAGGTTTTGAACAAGAAAAGAATTTTCATAGTTAACAGGCAATACTGGGGTAATAATTGAAATGATGTTTAACCTTAGGAAGTCCTAGTGTGGTGAGAAATTCCCCTGCTAGCTCCGCAGCAGCCGTCTTGACCAGTGCTTTCCCTTGTTCTTTGATTTTCTTAATGAATGCTTCTTTGTCAAACATCTTTTTGAAGTCAACTTAAAACAACAAAAGTCAGTATATGTCTCAAACAGAATCTGTTGAAGTGCAAAAGACTGACAGACTTAAACAGTACTCTCTCAAAAGTGTGCCATTTCTACATAATGATGAAATTTTTTACCAAAGGTTGAAAAACATGATATACAGCCAAACCTTATTATCTCGAACTCAATGGGACCAAAAAAATAATAATCAAGATATCTGAGGATTCGACATATTGAGGGTAAAATTACTTTAAGAATAAGTGGTTGAGACTTCCGAATCTCTTCCACATATCCATGGTATTCGAAATATTGGTGTTTGAGATATTGAAGTTCAACTGTATTTATAAATCAATCATCACAAATTATATCACCACATTTCATTTTCTGGAACTGCAACATGCACTCACTTTTTGGCCAGACAAATGTTCCATCTGGTAGACATGTTGGAATTGGAAGGATTGCGTTGTCCAGCAGATTTACATATATCACACAGTTATCTGAATCATCAAAACTACAAAATCCAGCCCCAAATGTAGCTAATGTTGCATTTTCCCCCTTGTAAATATTGTATCTGTTCAAAAGAAAAAAGTAATTAATGCCAGGTTTTGCATGATACTGTATTGCACTACAAGTTTTGAAAATGTCATCTTCAATTTAATGAAAAATACACTTACTTAATGAGAAGCTCAATGCCACCTAAAATGTCTAATTTGATTCCTGATCTCAATTCACCTTCAAAACCTTCAAAAAAGCAAAAATACATTCATGCATTTACACTTCACTAAAAAGTTTTACTATATGAAAAGATGTTAAACAAAAGATCGAGATGATTCCTACCGTCAAACTCCAAACTGAGATTTATATCGATTTCATATTTGTAATTTTCAAATGCCATGGTAAACTTCATTGGTGTTGTGCAAGGGTCAAATCTAGCCCAGGCTTTGAAGACTTTTAAGAACATCATTAGTTTGACATTTATACAACACTCCAGTCCGAGACAGTAACTATCAAATGTACAGTACACATTCTTTGGCATGGTGAAGGAAATCAAAGGACATCCTGAAAATAAATTCAAGATTTACAAAACAAAACTCTTTGAAAGAAAACGTGACTGGTACATTTCCATTGCAGCAATAATTTTCAATATGCCCATGTAAGAATATCTTTATATGAACACCACCTTGGTCAAGTTTCAGTAGCCTTTCTGCCAATTCCTCTCTAGATCCAGATGCATTCTTTCCTCTCTCCTTCAGTTCCAGTTGCAGCTGATCCACTGTCATCTCACTTGGCTTTAGACAAGGCTTGTTGTCAATAATTTCCTGTAAACAACATATATGTATTGCACTTTAGCATGGAAAATTACACCATCTGAAAGGAAAGAGAACAGATTGATCTACATTATGCATTTCAAGTGAAAATCCTGTTTCCCACTTACTTTGATGGTAAGAATGACTTTGGCCATGGCTTCTTTACTTTGTACCATTCCGAATCTGTCCAAAAATTCAATAATCGTTCCCATTTTCAAGCGTCTCAAATTCAGCTTTGCCAAGAACTTATCTGCTGTTTTTAGAAGCTTCGAGAACATCCCTGCAATGGAGATTATGCCTTCTCACAATTGAAATAATAGAAAAAGTAAAACAAATTATCTTTGCCCTCATCAAAATTGTCATCAGTTTACAAGAACAAACAGACATACAGATATACATATACCGACCTTTAATGAAACCTTTTACTCCCGGTGCTCGAGTGGTAGTGGTAGTGGTGGTTGTGGTAGTGGTGGTAGTGGTTCTTCCCATCACCGCTGCACACTGGTCCTCCTCCGGTTCATCCATACCTTGTTCTGCAACTGCTGGCTTACTCTTGACTTTACTGAATGCACTGTTTGGATCATCTACACAAAAAGTCATCATTTAATAAACATGCATAAATCACATAGAAGCTGGCCAATCACTATCGAATAAGAAATTCAAAACAATGAAAAGATACATATCCTTTGTCCCCATGTAAATTACAGATACTTTTCATGTAGTGAAATATGAACATATCATTAAAGCACAGTACCTGCATTCTAGGGGTATTCTATTTCTCTCTCTTTTCCCTTTTAATACTGTTATCTTAAAGGGACTTATGCACGATTTCCCCAAAAACTTTTGTTTTTCACTTTTAATGACCAAAATCTAAAGTGTTTCAAAGGTTTCACATCAAATCTAAGGTTATACATTATGGCAGAAGCTCATTATAGAGAATTTATTATTTGTTGTGTCAACAAAGATTTGGGTATGTCATTGTTTACAAAGTTTTTAAAATGTATGGTTAGCAATTTAATTTTATGATATATACATGTATCATATTTCAAGTATTCTTTAATAGGTAAAATGTGCTATTTAAAAGTTAAATATGTGTCTGTGCAATATTAGGATGACTTAAATTACAAAATTAACATTGCAATAGTTTGTTTGTAAACATAAACAAGGCTCGAGTCTTGCTTACATAACACAGAGTTAAGGCTAAAATATTGCCCTTCTCCTTGCATTAAGAAGGTCTAAATTTTGGTTGTCAACTTTAAATGAGCTATATTTTTTATGTCTAATTAACATTAAAAATGAAAAACTTTTTTTTCTCAAAAAATGTGAACCAGTTCCTTTAACTCCTACAAGAAAGTATCCAAAGAAGAATATTTTCTGTCCTATTACAATACTGAATCAATTATGGGGTGAGGTTAAAACATGATGGAATAATTTCATCCTCATATATTTGGAAATAAATGCACTATTGCTTTAATGAAACTAAGTTCAGCTAGAAACCATTTCGCTCAATCCAAAAAGTTACCTTTGATGGCTTTGGTGTCGTCAGGATCAGCGTCTGCGGGGGGATTGGTGAGCGGGGCAGCTAATTTTGTGTTGTTCAAGGTCGGAGTGTTGTTTTGTTGGGCCTGACCTCCAAGTCCAACAATGGCACCAGCTGCTATAGTTTCAAACTACAAAATAAATTACCTATTAGCTCAGTACAATAATTTTCATATACAACTGCACCTGATAGCTTCCTAACAACTAACCTATACTAAATGGTGCACCAACAAAGCTACAAATGGTAAAAGTGTGCAGTATGCTTTACGCAAGTCTGAGCTTTATATACATTACTTAAACAGAATTGTGATTGACCATAACAAACTACCAATATATGAATATATTTGTAGATTTAAGAATACCCGAACTTTTACCAAGACAACATCAGTAAACAGTCATTTGATTCACGTACCTTCCAAACTAGTTTGTAATCATCACACTGCTGTATCCACATAGGCAGAGTAGGAAAAATGGATTCAAGGTACTTTGTAGGATCAAGATAGTCTGCGGCACCCTTCTTTTTCATTGCCACATGAACATGATTAACACACGGTGACTTAAGGACAGTTCCAATAACCTGCCCTGCTGCAACCTGCAACGTCGAGTTTCTATATATACATCACTTACTAAAATCATTTACTATACACTTAATACCAGTTTATTTCTGTTGATGTCATCAAACGTAAAACTTGTGAAATTAACACTGCGGTAATAATTGTGTCCTTTATACGATTCAGAAAAATGGGGATGAACATAATAATAGAAATGTGCATACATTCTTCATCAAAAATATACTTTTACTTTCAATACACTGAAATTAATTTTTGGTGCCTAATTGGTCCATTACCATTATATAGTCCTCTGACTCCATGAAAACAGTGATTCTACAGCATTACTGTGACTTACCGTGCTTGCGACTGTTGTCTGTATAGTAGAATTGGCGTCTACATTGGTGAGGTAGACAGTCATACCAGCCAAAGATCCGGAAGTAATCACCAGGATCACCGACTTGTCATCAGTTGCATCTCTAGTAATAGTTCCAGCGAAGGGAGCAACCAACTATCAACAAATATTAGTACACACTTCATTCATCTTTACTAGGCACATAATTTTTAGACGCACCTAAGGACTCTCTAATGACATATTCAATATATTTCTATAGAAAAACTTCTCATAGCAGAACATGCAATCCAAAATCTTTCATCATCTCTTAAAATACTAAAGTGAAATGTATCATTATCAATATTTCTTAGTGATTGAGTATTACAATGATAGAAATTTTACATTTATTTCAAATAACTAAAAAGCAAGTCTGAAATTATGAAAATAGAAAATACATTGTCTCCTTTTTCAGCCATAACATCCACTCCTTTATGCACGTATTCTGGGTCATCGTCATTCTCTAATGATGAAACATAAATTCCTTTTCCATCGCATCCTTTGCCTTTCAGTCTTCGAGCTTTTGGAAACTGCTTGTGAGCTTTTGGTCCAAATATTGAATCTATAATTCCTCTTGCTGTTTGATACCTACAAAAACAAATTATTGAACAAGACTTGTATGAAATGGAAACAAGATTTCCCATAAGATGAAAATCAATCACGAATTGTTATTTATATATACATTGATGTACTTTATTTCATAAAACAATTTTGAAATTAACAGTTAAAATATTATATAGTCAATAAAGCTAAAACATTGCATGTCATGTAATACTTGGGCCAACTGTTCTAATTTGTAAATCCCCCCTCACTGCTTAAACATTCATTCCTTGTTACTTTTCAGGGTTAATTAATTTTAAATACTAAAATACTATTCAAATTATAAAATTCTTAATGTGATAAACTGAGATCCTTATATCTGTTCAGATAATCATGATACTCAATACCCTAACCCATTATATCATGATTTTCAGGACAGTTTTTGTTTATACAATGTCATTTTGATCAAACTCAAACTAACAATTGATTAGGATTGGGATATTTGCACAAAACACACTTAATTTTTCAACAAAAGCACAACTGTAAATTTTGGTGGACATATATACATATACATTTGTAGATCCCTCATCATTTATACATTTTTGACAAGATGCAGTCACAATTTCTAACATGATAGGAAGTTAGTGGATACTTGATAATTTTAACAATTCACAATATCTTTTTCAAACACTTCATTATACACTATGCTTTCATTCCAGACTTACCCCTCCTTTAACATCATATATGCTTCCTTCACATTTCTGATTAAGTTGAAAACCTTGGAATACTTTGCTACAAAAGAGTCTGCCATTCCTATCAAGCCTTGAAATGGTACCATTAATTCGTCTTTGATCGGCATAAGGACATCTATTATTTCTTGTCGCACCTTCATCTGTGATAAAAATTAGGTATGATAATCTGTACATTTATTAAAGCAAAGCATTACTCTTATTATTTCATTTCAAGGGGATCGTAGCTATTTTACTAAAGTCCTGATGTCAGATGAATTTCTGTGGATCTTCGTACGGAGAATTCTGAATATTTCAATCAAACATCTAAAGTCCCCATGATAATGTGACATCTAATGTCCGAGTGTGAACTTGATCATGTGCATGTATAGCTGGCATAAAGAAATCAAATATCCTGAACAATTCTGATATGTGATACATGTTTTAAGTAATGGTCATTTTGTTTGTCCTAATCATCAAGTTTTTTTTCTCCATAGGCTAAACCCTTCATGACCATTTCACAACTCCTAATACTTTTTCTTATTGGGTACATTTTGTGTGGTGGTTGAGGCATCACAATACATTAATTAGGTACATGTGTGTCAATATACATTTTTTTTCTGTAACATAACTTTATAGATTATACACCAGCACTTAATGACACTTCATTATCTAAAAAAGAAAAAAAAAATACATTTGTACTTGTCATTTTTTAATGTAAATCAATTTCTCATATCTGATGTGTTTTGTTTATCACGAAAATATATATGGAACATTAAGTGATTTATGTTTGTATTGTTTTAAACAGAGGCCCATGGACCATATTGCTCACCTGAATCACCTTGACCCATATTTAAAAATTTTCAGTACATATAATTCCTATGTAAAATTTTGATCCCCTGTTGTAGCTCTAACCTACCCCCAGGGGCCAAGATTTCGACAAACTTGAAACTGAAAAGCTTACAACAACAACGACAGACAACGGAAAGTTTTAATCAGAAAAGCTAACTTGGCATTTGGCTCAGAAGATCTAAAAATTGTAGCTAAATTCAGTGGGCATAAATAGATACATGTTCTTGACCTGAAAGAAAAAAGTGAAGAAAACATTCTGTTGGAAAGTATTCATTTTAATGTATTGTAACAGTGCCCAATATATTGTAATATGGTGATATGCATTGCAATCTGTTGCAACTAAAGTGATTTAACATATATCAAAAATGGTGTGTATTCATACATGTATCAATTACAAATAACATACTGTGGTTATGTTTCCTTTGGTAATCTTATAGATAGCATCCTCCTCCTTTGGTATGACTTCATTGACCCAGGCTGTTCCTGCATTAGAAAGGCTTAGGAAAGCTTGTTTAGCAAGTTCTGTGTACTCAACCAACAAACCCTGCACGTCAAACCAATATGGCTTTTCATCTGGTTGAAAAAAAGAAATAAAAGTTGTTATATACTAGAATCCATAACTGATTAAAAGCTAGCGCAATCAGAAACACTACTGCTTGGACTTCATTGAGAAGACCCAGGAATGGTCAAGAACATTCAAGTTTTTCAGCTACATGATAAAATTGATTACCTCTCAAGAAGAAGCATGCCTCTTGTGTTTTGTTTTTAGCATCTAGGAGTGCCATGATGGCCTGGTATATACTGTATAAATAGAAAGTGTACCCAATATCAATATCAGCACTAAATAAATAAACAATAAGTAGCACCTCAAATATCCAAGAAAAAAGGGTTTGTAACTACACACAACTTACGACATAACTCCTTTGCCAATGTTCATGATGGCAGATTTGGGGTCTCTAGTTATGACTGAGAAACCATCGATAATGTCCTTGATAGATTCATAGATAATTTTCCCTTGTTGTGGAATAATGACTTTGATTGTCTGTTCAACTTGCTATAAAGAAAAAAAACGATTCAAGAACAAAAATGGTTGGGTTGCTTTAAAATATGGCATCTATCATAGAGAGAGCAGTACAAAACATACTGGAAAAATGACATATTAAATGTACAAGGTCTGAAAAATGTTAAGTAAAAGTCGTGAGAGGAGTTGGTTGGTACCATGCTTAAAAAATGACAGAGTTCAACTACATCATGTACATGTAAATTGGAGAGGAGTTGGTTGGTACCGTGCTTAAAAAATGACAGAGTTCAACTACACCATGTACATGTAAATTTTTCAAAGAATGTCCGATCACTTCCAAAAAGACGCATGCACATCTTCAATGCTTTTATAACAGCTGTACAAGGTCTGAAGGATGTCAAATAAATACTGTAAGAGGAGTTGATTACAAAAATAGGTACCGTCTATTCAAGAAATGCTTAAAAATGACTAAGTTCAACTGCATGTAATTTTTTCGAAAAATGTCTGATCACTTTCAAAAAGGCACATGCATATCTTCAATGTATCCATTACAACTGTACAAAGTTTGAGGAACATCAAGTTAGAGGTGTGAGAGAAGTTGATTACACAAAGTAGGTACCCTATTACAGGGACGCCCACCCGCCATTTATCAATCTATATGCTGTTTGCACGCTGTGCAACCCAGCCAAAAAAATATCACTAAATGTCAAAATATCAAAATCTTAAGATCTATACAGATTGAGTTACACGTACTCTGAAATCAAATCATTTTAAATAATATACATAACTTTCCAGATAATATCAGTATTCAAGAAAATTTCAAAAGTAAACATTAACTTACATTAACAAATCCCATAACATCAGATTTTATGTCATTGAAGAGCTTGGAAACTTTGTGAATGAAATTAATCATAGGTCTGAAGGGTGGAGGAAAGACCTCTTCATCATATTGTGCTAGTTTCTTCATGGCTGCTAATGCAACAGTTCTCAGCTGCAAAACCTGTAAAAAACATAGTCTCCAATATACTTGTAGTGAAAATAATAATATACACCTTTTTGAATGTTACCTTAAATGTTCATATTTTTTTTTTTAAAAATGATCAATTTACCATCTATTTTACGAACCTGGGGCATTCAAACAGCATTCTCATCTACTGACATAAGGTTCATCTACTGATACAAGAAAATAAAGCTATCTTAAAATAAAATCTTTACCTTTTTTGGTAACTCGGATATTGCTGACACCAACTCGTCTACGTAATCCTTAATGCTGATTTTTCCTTTCACTAGGTTTTTGAATAGTTCCACTCCCTCTTTTATCCCAGCTACTACTTGCTTGATTTTTTTTGAAAAGTTTTTAGCAAGTTTTATCATCTTTTTCATTTCATTTCCCTAGAAAATCAAAGTATTGAAAGTAGTATAAGATACTATATCTTTCAATTTTTATATACATTCAATAAACTTAACATTGAACACTAATTCCAATTTTGAATAAGACTCATTGACAAATAGGTTTGATGGTTTTGAGCAAAACAACATATCTAAATTGATGTACCATCAACTAAAAATTATAATCCAATTGAAATTTTAAAAGATTACATAACCACAATGCATCAATATTTAACTGTACAATGCAGATAAACCAGTAAGGTTGTCAAAGAGGCGGGAAAACATGCAGAACATTACAATACTAATGCCTTAGAAACGACAACCTGATCACTCAAGTGGAAAATATAGGTGGGCTGCAGCATTTTAATCAAGCAAGGTTGGTGAATCACACATGTAAATTTTACTCATGTGGTTAACAATTTCCTGGAATGGATGATAAAAACCTATAACCTGCAAAACCTATGACCTGGAGTCTCATTTTGGAATATAAGCCAGATACAACATCTCCATGATGAATGGTTGTGTGCATTCATAGATGTAGCATCATGCAAATCTGAGCAAAAGCTCCAGTTATTGAAAAAATGATTGTCTGCAAAAACTGTAATCTGATGACTGATCCAGACTGTAAGGCAGATCTAGCATCCGAATTATGAATGGTTGTGTACATCTATAGACATACCATCCATGTACATTGTAAGTTTGAATCATGTAGAAGTGAGGTTTCTTGAAAACGGACAATTCAAACAATTTTGACATCCTGTCCACCGATGCTGTTGCAAGAATATAACAATAGCTCTCCAGGAAAATTTGTAATGGTGAGCCAAAAGGTTTCTTTGAAATGGTTACACTGACTTTACCTGAAAAATGTTGATGTTGTATTCTGCACCGCCTTTGAAGCAAATTCTTGCAACAAAGAAATCCAGATTGATATTCATAAACCCTAAATGGATCCTAGCATAGGCTTCATCATGGACGCGGATCTTCACGTGGCCACTTAATGGGGCTACAATGTACAAGCCATATTTAATCATATCATCTTAAACTACTGATGTTCAATAAGATACTATATCAAAATCAAGGAACAAAAATTAATCATGTACATGACATTTTCATAATCAATTTACCTTTCTGTGAAACAAATGTAAGAGAAAGTAAACTGAATTCATACCAACTGCCAAATCCAGGAGATTCAACATGATGACTCCAAATGAAGCACCGATATCTGTTGAACCGAGCAGTTTTCTCCAGTCTACACTTGGTGCTTCTAGTCTAAAGTACAGTCCATCCCAAATGCTTCTCTTGGAGCGTTTAGCAGTGTGCTGTGCAAGGTCCATCACAGCCATTCCATTGTCATAAGGGTCTTCAATGTATGAAGAGTTGCCGTCACTTGGAACTCTACAGAATTAAAATTTTAATACATCACAGACCTATAAACTTTATAATATAGAGAAATATCTATTTATGTGCACACGCTAAAATGTGAAGAATGTGTACCTGGTATATAAACTTTAGAATATAGAGAAATATCTATCTATGTGCACACATTAAAATGTGAAGAATGTGTATATGGTTTTAAGGAAACATTACAAGCAACAAACAGTGTGTAACACATCAAATCTGTGGTTGTATATTAAAGATATTATAAATGTATATGATGTACATGTCTAAAAACAAACCTGTTGTCTAGGGGGGCAATCATTTTCCCCTTGGGGTGAGCCATATACAGTAAGGAGGCCTCATATCTAACAGTCTGGTCCTCATCATTAACAGCAGCGTACAACAGAGTCTCAGCAGCCTACAGCACAGCATCATTCACAAATTTCAAACTTTTATTAATAAATAATTACATACACAAATACCTGTTACAGTTTGCAGCTTTTACCTGTGAAATTTCAATAATACTGTATATTTTTCATTGTATAATTCAATTTGTCTATTATCTAACATTGTTGTTAAATAATTGCATGGTTATGTTCCTATTTGATAGGGGTAAACTGCTGAGAATCAACACTTTAAAGTCATCTGAAATACAGGGTTGTATTCATACTTTACACGGGTCAAACTGTTGACAAATATTAACAAAGACTTGTCTGAAATTACATGGTGATGATCATATTTCCTCAAGGCATGGCACCCAGCTCTCTTGATCCAGGGTGAGTTTGTACTGTTGATATGAGACACAATGTAATCGTACGAGTCATCCAATCGAGCATTGCCCAAAGTCTCTAAAAGTATAACTTTGTAGTGATCGTGTTGCTCCTTCTCCAGGGGGCTCATTATTTCTCTTCTCTTTCTGTACAACCAAGGGTCTGTGAAGAAGTAATGCAAAAATAAACAACAGTTTTCATAACATTGTATAATTGTACTTAATAATACATAAAATTCCTATGATTTATAAAAAAAAAACTCAGCAGGCATACATTTTGTTCAATTCATCATTTCACAAGATGATACAATTGGTTTACTAATCATTCTCCAAAATGCTTCCATGTGAATCTCTCACCATGATATCCTAGAAGCTCATGTACTTTGTCAACGTTTCTTCTGGCCCGCTCTGGATTACCATGCTTCTGAAGTTTGTGGCTTACAGCACCTAAGGCTAGCATACACCTACTGTGGGTGTCTTGGATGTAAAAATTGGCTGGAAATTTGTCCCTGTGGTATACTGCATCTTCCAAGGCTTGCAGAAGTAACTAAGAAAAAACGTTCTCATATCATTTTAGTCCTTTAATCAGTGCATTAAATGAAATTTAAAAAAATAAAAAAACAAAAAAAATTTCTATGGAAAGGTCTAAAGAAAGAATCAAATATATATAATATTCACACACTAACATAATAAAATGGTATGACAAGTCATGCATACATGCAATATTTTTCAGCAGTCAATATGGGGCATTCAAAGAGATAAATGGCAGCTTTCAGGGAGAAAAAAATGTTTTTTAAGAAACAAATAAAATAAAAGTTTATGAAGTACTGATTTAAACATTCTTTGGTGCACAATAGCCATACCAACAACCATATACCTGTACATGCCACATAATGAGTTAATTTATACTCAAAATCCGAACAGACAATTGATGAATGCTTATTTCCAGAATTCCCCTTGGATCAAATTTC
>NC_079164.1:45748918-45833918 GCF_947568905.1 Ostrea edulis
GTTGCTAGCACACCAAAAGCATCAATCATGTTCTCTGTAGCTGTTCTGTACTTTGCCAATCTAAGAACATGAAAGTACTTCACAGATAATGTCTAAATAGGATTCAAAGCAATGTCACTAGCTTAAAAACACTCCAAATGTCCATCACAGTAATTGATTCTCTTCTTACAATTAGCAAATAAATCTCTAAATCTGTGACATGTACTTACGTAGGTTTTAGTTTCTCGAAATAAAAATTGGCGATGTTTATAATTTCCTCATCAGGAAGAATCTGTAACACATCCACAATTTTCCGGAAGCAAATAGTCAAGCCTGGAGCTCCTGTATGTACAAATAAAATGACTGCTGAAGATGATGATAATGGTATAGTGCTCACTGCGTATTTCTAGATCTTCGTTTTATTTTTACCTTGGTCTGGTTGGTTCTCCATACATGTGAGGTTTCCAACAATTTCTCTTCGAGCTTCAGTAACATTGAGATACTTTCGCTTTGGTTTTATCTGAATAACAAATCATGTAAGAATAAAAACATGAAAATATTTTAAATATTTTCAATAAACAATGAAAACATATATATACTATATTCTATATAACATATAGTATAAAACTGGAGATCTCTTTATTCGTAATCTACATGCAATACCATGCATATGTTTATCTCGAGCTTAAATATATTATTCTTTTCATGGGATCTGACAAAACAGTAGAAATATTACATTTTCTAATTCTATTGATGCTGTTAGCATGTTCTTGCCGGGCTTCATCCATTCTCGTTTATCCACATGCCTTGTGAGGAAATGAAGCTTGCCTTGACTAATATATGCCATTTCAGGATATGCTGCAATCAAATATTTCATAAATTGAGCTTTACAATAATATTCTGTAAAACAGGATGTAAGAGCACAATAATAAGGATCATTCAAGATATTTTTATTTGGAAGTATGAAATATTAATAAATATGTAAATGTTAAATGCTTAAAGTTATATATTGTATAACAAAACTTTTGTATCTCCCATTCTGACATTGAGGTTTAAGCATTACCAGCAGTGGTGACGTCTCCATAGGAGTGAAATATTCTCGAGAGGGATGTTAAACAATATACAATCAATTAATCAATCAGTCACAGCACTCGATGGTTATGAGTAACACAGTTATAAACCTATAGAATGACTTACCCATGGTGCTAAATTCATTGACTGCTTTGATTTTTCTCATACCAGCATGGGGATCAAACCTTAAAAATAATAATCATTTAAACAAAACGATCGCTAAATCATGGAAAAAGTCATTCTAATTTAATGCACATTTATTTTTACACAACCTGTCTTTCCCAGCATCTATGACAATTAATATCTTTTAAATTTACTCTTTAGAAACTAGAAAACTGATAAGTCAGAAAGGGGCCGTGTGACAAATCTTAAAATTAAAAAAAAAGCTGCAAATGCCTCTGCTTAATCCAAGTATTAATATTAAAAATTTATGAAACTCTTCCCAAGGAAATTTAAATTATTGTGTGTAATAGAAAGTGCTGACAGATGGACAGACAGACAAGAGTGATTTCTAACAGAATCTGAGCATTACCTTTAAATTCTATGAAAATATTGTCAAGTTATCTCAAGTTTATTATGTGCCATAGAGTGTGCTATCATCTTATCAATATTCAAAAATTCTAAGTCCCATAAAGCCAATAATTCTGAAAATCGAAAGGGATCTTTCTCCTCTACTTAATCCAAGTATTGTGTAAAAAAATTCATGAAAATCTTCCCAAGGAAACTTTTAAAGTTATCACATGCTATAGAAATTGCTGACGAACAGACAGACAGAGTGAATACTATATAGGACACCCACCATATGAGAGGGTCCTAATAAAGATCAAACCAAACTTAAAGTTGAATTCACATTACAGCTTACCCTGGAGGAGTAGTGGGAGATTTAAAACTCTCATCTATAAGGACACTGTGAATTGTCCCAAGGTAGTCATGATAATGCATTGTCTGTTAACGAAAAAAAAGCAATGGAATGATTAATTTATAAGAAATATAGCATATAATGTATTGTATCAGACATACACAATCAAAATCAATGTTTTCTATCATATTCTGCATACAAGAACTTTTTTCTCACTTGTCCCTTAAATTGGACATTCCAATGGTAACATGTATTAAAATGCTCTTCTCTTGACTCAATTTACAGTACTCTAGAAAAAAACTTCAAAGGGACAAGGATTTCAATAAGAACCAGCACACAACTATTTGTTACAGGATCCATTCTCGGAATTGCTGGTTAAAATCCAAATTTTCCTTTAAATTTTTTTTTACATCCCTTGGGACCTTTCTCCTTCAAGTTTGCTTTTAGCAGCTTCTTTCATTTTTATCACCTCAGAATAAACACCATATTTATTGTATAAATCTGTTTATTTTTTCCTCTCAATATTGTTTTCTACCTCCTTTTGCTTTTTTATAATTACTTTCCAAGCAGTACTCTGACATTAGTCTATATTGCAACTCTACAATATGAAAGAAATATACAAGAAGACTGTCAACTTTTAAAAAAAACCAATCCCCTTATTTCATTTTAATGAGTTATAGTTTGATTTTCATGGTTTATATTGACCATATTGACAAAAATTGTTTGTCCAGATGGAAAAGAACTGTAGCTCCACCAATATTTTTGGTCTAGTACTGGGAAATCGTTAACTATTGATACCTGAAGCATACCTGTAATAAAATCAGTCACATAGATCTATAAGTATATGGTCTCTGCAGTCATTACCTTGCTGTAATTTGCCCTCGCATACTGCACTGGATGACCGTGGCGAACTTTGGTAAATATCAAGCCATCTTGAGAAGGGGATACAGTATACGTTGCATTGTGTTCACCTTTAAAAAGGAAAGAAGGAATGATCCAAAGCGCATGAAAATGTAACACTACTTTCACAACAAGAGTGCACCAAATCTCTGAATGAAATTTGCTTGACTGTGTGTTGCGATTTGTCCCAGTGAGAACCTTTAACTTGCATTGGAACCTCTATATCTATGCTAATATGTCGTAGATGATGCTAATAATGAAGGCAATGATTGTTCCCAGGTTTACTGCCAGTGTCTATGTATACTGAACCAGGGTTTGGAAATGCAATGAAATTATGAGCCAGTGACAGGGCTCAACTATGCTCCTGTTCAAAACCTTCCAATCCAGATTTTCATACTTGTGATGTTTATTATGTTACATGAATGAATTTACTTATAAAGCTTCTTTGTGACATTTGTTGCTGCACAGTGTTAAAATTAACCCAACCACCAGGCTATCTTATGAAATTTTGTCCCCACCCTCTCAAACGGTCGGGTTGGCTGTAATTTCTAACCCTGACTGAACCCCTTTGCAATATGTACAATGCTAATAATCAAAGGTTTGCTAAGATTCAGCCTTGAAATTAAGGATGTCTAAATGCAAACCTTAAGTATTAAAACTTAAATATACATGTACATATAATAACAAAATTAAAAATATTTTTAAGTTTTTGAAAAATTGAAGAGACATTAATTACCTTCGTGACCATGCTCGGTAATATGATAGGTAAATCCTTCCTTTTCAACCTTCCCTGGCACCTATATAAAAGGGCAAAAAAAAAGAAAAGATATTGAAGGTAAACTTATTATCTGATTCTTTAACTATCTAATAACATTTTACTTCTTCATTTCTAATAGTACATGCACATATCGAATATTCTTTTATTTCACCTTTTCAAAAGACCTAGAAAAAATGCCAATTCAAAATACTTTACTGTTATGTTTCTCATTACAATAAGTCTCTTGTTTCAAGTATCTTTGGGTAAAAAATTTTCTTCAGATTTTCTTGTTAGTTCGATGAAGAATCTACCTAAAAACTCCTGCGATAAAGAGTTCTTCGCTCCTACTAAACCATTCTGTGCAAAGTAAAGCATACACCTGCATGCAATACCACCCTTATGTTAATATGATGTGTCACATTAAAAAAAAACAATAAGACTTTCATCTACACCTACTTTGATAAATTTCTTACTGGCAAGCATATCAATCCAAACTACTTGCTTATGATTTTTGCTCAGTAAAACATTGTTGCAGACATCTAGCATTAGTTCACATTGACACCATTCACAGTCTTGCACATTTTAGGGGACACCATTCTTAATTGCTATCCATATATATACTGTAGTATATTTCTACAGAACACATATACAATGGAGTCTCATCGTATCAGTCTTTAGGAAGGACTACCTTAACATGATTCACAGCATTTCAGGGGATATGGTTATTAATCTAATCATAAAAACAGCGAAGAGATTAAGTTCACCATCATGAAATCATCAGATACCCACAGCTGATCTCGTCTTTTACTTATCACTTTGTGAGTAAAAGATGAAATCAGTCGCTGTTATCCGATGATGGAAATCATCATAGTCAGCCATAAGCAATATACTATTCCATACACTCCAGACTAATGGTGAGAAGTCCAAATTGTTGACATGCCATGGCTATGCACTAAGAAAAACAATGGTATAAATATAGAAGTGGTGCATAGAGAGCCTGGAACATTAGAAATCTCTGCATTTCTTCACTGTCAATGAAATGTCTGGGTTACAGGAATAGTGTACATTGTAACTGTATATCACCCACTTACAGTGTCTAATTTGATAATATGTGTACATGTGAACAATTTCAATGTTGTGTAAAGTTGTAAAACCAATATATCATGCGCTTTGCAATTTGTCAGGTCTTTCAAACATTACGTCTACAAAAGGGATGAAGGGCAAATAAATAAATAAATGGTGCCTTGAGGGGAAAAACATTTTAAAAAGAAAAAAAATTCACAGACTGTTTGGATTTTGAATCTCATTTCAGTGATCCTGTTCAAATTTTGATCACGTTTAGGTGTTATTATGTACATGTATATATGTACCTTAGACATTTTAAAGAATTAAGTTCTCTGCAGACTTACCTCCCCTTGTTCATGCAGCCTTGAAGCAAACAGAGCAGCAAAACCCTTTTTGGAAACAATGACCTCATCGTCCTCCCCAGCAGGATGGTAAACATGGGTTATCTCCCCTCTGGGTGATATCACAAATGAAAACCTGAAAGGCAGCCAACAACTTTAGTGTATAGCTAGCATGCTGCATTCATGAATTTGAAAGTTTGTTTGTAAAATTGTTTGGCTTTCGTTGTTAAAATCCTACTGCTTTACATTTTGCTTTACAATCAAAGGTTCTCCCAGTCTTCATTAGCAAATCTAAATCACGCTATAGAATGGGAAAGTATGTCCTGATTGACCCAATTACATATATTTTCTAATTTTAAAGTATAAATAATTAAGTTATAAGCATTATTCAAACTTTTTCAATCTTAACATTTTCAATTTGCTCATATCGTGTCAAAACCCTGTGGCTAATGGCTTGGTCAATCGAGTGAATTTTATTGACTTTATTGATCTGAAACTCCTGTGATCCGAGTAGACCTATGTCTCTGATGTGATGTAATAAAGAAATAAACTCAACATCAATTCTAATTATGTAATGGTTGACCTTTTCATGTGAAAATGTAAAACAATATGCAATATTAGACCCATTGAATATAATTTCTGTGAAAGCATATTCTATTTAACTCAGTGGTGGATCTACAGAGGGGTCCGAGTCCTCTCTTTTGATTGAGCTGTCAGTGAGCATTATTATTATTATTATCAAAATGCACCCCTTATCCCTGATGTTGCCCTGTTATCCCTGATATCGCCCTGTTAATCAGTTCTATGTCTGGAATCAAACAGCGGATGCTATGTCAGGATTGATGGTTTAAAGTTGTTAGTGTCGCTCACAGAATTGGCACATTTCAGTTTTCTGAAAGTTAGGGTCACTTGGGAAAAGAAACATACTTAATACCTGTCCTGACTCCACATTGCAGTTCAAAGCAGCGCAAAGTACCATAACTGCAGAGCCTAATCCTTTCGATGTAAACACAATTTAGATCTATTATCATCTTAGGCCAGACCTGTGATTCTTCCGTCGGAAGACAAAATCTCCCGAATTTGAGCCCCCCTTCCGTTCCTTCCGTTAAAATGTAAAATCTTCCGTCATTTCAAATTTTCAACAACACAAATTTTCTAAGCGCCATTTTTCGATATTGATAAGGAAAAACCCCGAGACAATCGAAAGTCGTCTATTTTTCTGTCACAGTGACTGCACAGGTAAATGTCAATTAACGAGGGTACAGTAATTACTGAAGCCATTTGAGGAGTTTATTTATGATTACACAGCAATTAGTGATAATAAACAATTAGTGGATGATTAAAAAGATTGTTTTTGGCACACGCTCTGGTGATTAGGAAGTGATACCGACAGTTGAAGTCGGACGATCTTTGATGCTGTTGAAAACTTGGTAAGGAGCAGGTGGGAAAAGAAAGTGGGCACTGAAGATGTTCGTATTATGTGTGGACAGAATGACACAGTTGTATTAGAATGGATTATCTCTAACTGAACTGTATATTCAAAGATGGATACGGCAAGACGACGATGGGTGTGCACAGTTCGAATTTTCTCAATATTTATTTACACATGCATGTATAAATAGTACGTGGCCAAGTCTTGTAACATATATTTGTTCACTACACGATTCACTGAAGAAGAAAAAAAACACGTTTTCAGATATGCAATGTAGTTCTTTTATGTGAGAACATGTTTTTTATACTATTTAGCTCACCAGTGCTGAAATCTCAAGTGAGCTTAAATTTGTTAGTAGGCCAAGATCTAATATGTTGGTCAACTTTTCTGAAAAGTGATAATTGTTATAACTTGTTATCTCTGTAATAAATATATAAATATAGCAAGTTTTTTTCTTTTAATTGTGGTTTTTAAGGTATTGACTTAAGAATTATCAATGTTCTTAACACAAAAAAGGAATTATCAATGTTCTCAACACAAAAAGGATCTGATGATTATGAACTCAGACACTTGTAACACAAAAAACTACTAGTAGCATGATTTCATTAGCCAATGAACACACAAAAACGGTAAAAAAAAAATGTCGATAAAAAATCTCCAGTTATCAGACCAAAACTCCAGCTGAAAATTTTCAAATCTCCAGTTGTGGCATGACAGTTCTGTCACAGGTCTGTTAGGCCTTACTCCGTGCCTAACTGCAGTCGAAAGTTGTCTCAGATGACGTAATAAATTACGGGCGATAACTCTTAATTTCCATGGCCGTTTTGCGGAAAATCACTTCGCGTGTTTTTAACTGGCCTTATCGGTCACCTGAGTATTAGTGAAAAAGTATCACTACTCCCAAGGGCTATGAAATCTAGTAAAAAAAATTCCTGTTTTGAATATCTATAAGCTAAATTCTAATGTTCAGCAACAGTATAAACTGCAATGCCCTCAAAAGTGTACATACATTTATAAAAAGCTTTACATAATATAATAGCCTAGGTGTATTCACATTAAAAAAATATGACTAATTTGGACCCATCCTAAAGTCAAAACCCTGGGTTGTGAAATTCACCATTTTTTGTACAATCCTAAGTATGCATTTAGATTTTATAATACAGTATCATTCAGTAAACTTACGCATAGGCTACATATGTAAATACTACATGTACATATGTATATACACTGTACTAAGTTTGGCCTCACTTTGGGGTCAAAACCCCTACACCGGGGATCATCAAATTCAAACTTTGTTAAAAGACTACCTGCTCTTTCTAAATATCCGTTTAGTTTCAATTGTGTATCAATAAAACTAAAGATGTTATTATAGTGTTTTACACATAAACAATATACAGTACGTTTGGCCCCGCCCTGGGGTCAGAAACCCTACCCCGGGGATCATGAAATTTACAATTCTGGTGGTCCTGCTCTACATCACTATGCATTTAGTTTTTCTTGAACATGTGAGGTTGTAGAGAAGAAGATTTTTGAAAATTGGTCAATTTTGGGCATTTTTTGCCCCGTGCAGGAATCCTGAAATTTACAATTTATGTCTCCCTAATTGTTCCAACGATGCTTCATACCATTTTAAAAAAAATTTGAATGATAGTTATCAAGAAGTTAACAATTTCTATTGTTCACACATTTAATAACTGATCATTTTGGCCCCACCCTGATGCCACAACCCCTACCCATGGGATCATCAAATTTACAATTTTAGTAAAGGACTACATACTCTTTCTAAATATCCATTTAGTTTCAATTTAGTATCAATAGCACTAAAGTAGATGTTATTTTTATAAAAGTGTTCTACACATAAACACTACATACAAAATTTGATCCCACCCTGGAGTCAGAACCCCTACAAATTTACAGTTTGGTAGAGGCCTTCCTGCTCTACATCACTATGCTTTTAGTTTTTCTTACACGTGTGCGGTTCTTGAGAAGAAGGTTTTTGAAAATTTGTCAATTTTGGGCCCCAGGGGTGCAGGAGTCCTGAAATTTACAATTCATGTCCCCTTTGTCCCAAGGATGCTTCATACCAAATTTGTAAAGAATTGGACTGGTAGTTATCAAGAAGAAGTTAAAAATGTTCAATTGTTAACGCACGACGCACGACAACGGACTTTACTCGGATGACCTAAAAATATGACAAACCATCTAAAAACGATAAATAATAATTACATCACTTCTATACCACTCATTCTTTTTGTTGAATTAAAGAAAACACATCGTCATCTATTCAATTGTTTGGATTGTGTGTATATTTATATCTACATGTATATGTACTGAATCATAGCGTAATGAATCTGCCCTTCATGGGCCTTCGATTGGATTAAATCATTACCATTGATTCAAATTCTATAATAAATTGCACGTTACACACAAAATACATGTAGAAATGAATTGCTATGAAATATTTCATTGCAGATTTTTCAGAATTACTTCTGCTTCTCGTGCATGTTATTGGGGTGGTGGTTTTTTGTTTTTTTTTTGTTTGGTTTTTTTTTTTTTTTTTTTTTTGGAGTGTGCATGCACGCGTGTGTGTGTATGTACGCGCGCGCGCGTGCGTGCGTGCGTGCGTGTGTGTGTGTGTGTGTGTGTGTTTGTTGTTTTGTTATTTTCATTCTAACGTTATCTCACCATTTGGAGAAGTCAAAATCTGCCCCCTTGATTGCTGGAATAAGAAACAAAACAAAGTTGACAGATTACTTAAAACAGAAAATTCATTCATATTTCTGAGAAAAATGCTTTAACATTAATATGAATGAGTGAAACGTACTTGGGTCGTTCTCTGGTGCCAAGTTGAATGTGTGCACCTTCAGCAATAATTCCTGTCCCCCATCGCGTTGCTGTATATTTGTATAGCCGACCTGAAATATAATTTTAAAAATATGCATATTTTCACAAGAATCTCATTCTGTGATAGGATTGTATATATATATATATATATATATATATATATATATATAATTATATATATATATATATATATATATAATATGTATATATAACACAACAATAACGACGTCTTAACTACAATGTCATAACAAGTACATTGTGCTCTTTTTGTAAAACTTGTTACACTCTGAAGAGCCGAATTACACGGCGAAAGCGCTAAGTGTAATTAATTAGTGGATCATGTGTACTTTATAGTCATTGTTGGATATACCACTCTCTCTCACTCTCACTCTCTCTCTCTCTCTCTCTCTCTCTCTCTGGGGAAATAATTCAAGCATTGATGTATAGTTAATGCATCTTCTATCGACATGAAAGGGATAATAATAAAAAATCTTAAAGTATGTACATATGTAATTAACAATTATTATATTGCTTGTAAGATCATTTAAATGCGCCTTCTGGTGGATCGCGATCAGACTTGTTCGACGTATAGTATGCAGTACACACAAACTGAATCTGCCCTTGATTTCAGAAAGTGAATTCGACCTAGATTTTAATTATTCTTTGCTCCGATGAGAATGAATACTCTGGCAGGCATTATCTTTAACCTTCAATACATATCACAATGAATACTCCCACTTTACAAACAAGGTACTGCCGTTCATAATGATTGCATAGATTGATTTAAAGAAATTCCAGGTACACACAGTTATGTTTCAGTGCAAATTCAAATTGTGTCATGTCAAAATATAATTGTCGTAGGTATTACGTTCTCAATACTCAGTATATGACCCATATATTGAGATATTGTCCCCGCCCCCTTGCAACCCATGAATTGTTTAGACCTACCGCGCGTTATGTATAGGTAGGAGAGAAACATGGGTGGGGGGTATACAGATGCCAAGTTCTTAAGATTCGTCTAGAATAAATAAAATGATAGAGTGTGCTCCAAAATTCGATGTACATGTACTCTACTCTGGAAACGGATTCGCATGTAGAGTCGATTTACACTGTGTTAAGTCGGATTAACTTGACTCGGATTAAAACCCACTAATTTAACTCGCATTGTTATCACACTGAAATTTCCAAGTAGTTCAAATAACAATCTACAGCGTAATAAACCCACTTCGAGGAATCGGCAAAAATATCCTTCTGCAAAAATATTTCAATGAAATCGAGGAGATGTTGTATATTCATACTGTAATCACACAACCGCTTTATTAAGGACTTCAAAAATCTTTTTTTTTTCTTTGTGGGCATTTGGTACTTATTGCTGAATTTGGGTATGTTATACCTTTAAAAGATTTCGGTATTAGCTTAATAAGAGTTGGCCTTTAAAATTTGCAAAAAGATGTTCTAGAGCGATACTTTTACCAGGAGAGGGCGCTGCATAATGCACCCTGGCTGACAGGCCATTAATTTCACCACCTTGCAATTTTTCGCCATATGCTGACAGAAAATAAGCACGATACCGATCACTTGCACAGGCTATGAATGCAAGGCGAAGCAGAAGTTGTTTATGTCAGGTCCTCAAAATCCTAAATCGCGTGTATGTGTGTGGGGGGGGTGGGGGTGGGGGGTATTATTGACTTCATCAACTATAATAACCGCCAAACAAAATCTCCAGGCTTCTATTTCTTTAATCGAGGGGGACGGGGGCATAACGCTCATCCTTCGCTACATGGGTTCAATTATTTAACTTTCAAGTTTACATTCTTCTCATTCACTGCTACTATCGAAAATTACAGAAGGGAGAGGGGGAGCAGTTAAATAGAAAACCCATCAGAGCTACGTGCCACTTCTATTGAATACAGTTAGTACTTCAGACCCAACACTGCGATCGCTTTGTTAACCCCTTCGACAGCAATTAACTAACCAATTGTAAGAATTGAACAAAACATATCTGAAATTGGTTAAGGACAAATTGATGCCAAATACACATGAAAATAGGTCATTGTTCAATAAAAGAATGAATACAACGAATTTACATATGAAAAGGAACGGTCGTCAGTGCTGTATATATATATGCCTTTTCTATTGAATTTTCTCATTTTCACGAAATCAGAATAACAACAATGTACATGTACCTTTTATTTATATCTTATGCGGATTAAATATCCCCCACTAAGTCAATCTTTACGGCTCACTTGTCGTTAAATAAAATCGATTTTCTTACATAGATACTGATACCGGGTTCAAAAAGGTCTAAATCTTTCACACCAGTAATTATTCATGATGGAAATGTGACATTAATTTTTTATTTATTTTTTAATAAATCTTAACTGTCAATGCAAGATCGATACATAATTAAAATTTTATATAGCATAAATACCCTTTGAAGTTTTCTCCAAAAACACTTTTTAGAAGTAGTAAATACTGCTTAAACATGCATGCAGGTGAGACGGATAGGCCTAGATGGTTTTTCCTACATTGTTTATTTTTTGGTAAATGTTGTCTCTAGGATCTTGGATATAGGATTCATTTAAGTGAAAAATAAATTACGTGTTTGCACTCGATACTACGGTAGACAAAATAGACTTGAATTATCTATTAAATACCACAGCAATACCCGATTTTGCAATTCAAACATTTGGCATTTGTCAGATGAACGCACAAGAGGGATGGGATTGATTGAAAGTCAAAGTAGCAGTAAGAAAACAACACCCTCACTGAAATTACGATACATTTTTCGGCTATCCGAATTACAAAGTTTACCGCGACACACACGCTTCTTCCTGTAAAACACGAAACAAATTACTAAAGTTATCAAACTGAATTCAAGGAACGAGATTTTGATGAAAGGCTTTCTAGTATTCATAACTGTCAGCCTAACTACATAATCATAATAACAAGACATCTCGTAAAATCACCACTGCCCTTCCCTCTTTCTTTCCATTTCTCTCCACGTTTTCCCAAGGGAGAAGTTTGTATAATATCAATCTGAAGACAAACACTTTCCAAAAAGAGTGAAATGTTTTAGATTTGGAAATATAAGACCCCCGTGTACCGTGAAATCAAATAATTTAGTCAGTATATGTCCACCTCGCAATCGAGATGAATGTGTTTGATCTACATGAATCTATCTGCCTGTCTACATGTTTGTTCGTCAACCTCGCTGTTTGTAAGCAGGATCTTCAAAATTGACAAGTATGTGTGCAATATACAGACAGTATCGTCCTGGGCAATGTCCTATTGATCCGATTTTGAGAAACACCCCGGGAGCGAGTCAGATTTTGAAGGAAGGGGAAAACTTCGAGGTTTACGGTCTTTGAACTTGTCATCATGGAAGTAAAAACATATATCAGAAACGAAAGAAAATAAAAGATTTGAAATGTCATTGCCATATATTGCTCTTCCGGCTACTTTCTTTTAAAATTAAGATTAAAAAGACCATTGACAATCGGAATGATATGAATTATGATTAGAATAAATATTGTTTCTATATTTGCACAATAACAGGTAAAAATGATAATCCATATATTAGAAAGATTTTTAAGGGGAGTATATTATGTTTTCGTATTGTGTTGTTAATTCAGATTTAATTTTCTTTTATTCTTTTAACCTTTGTGTTTCATCGTGTTTGATTTAGGGGAGACATTAATTTATAATTGTTCATTTTATAGAAACTTCAACAAAAACATCTAAACCACACACACGCAGAGAGAGAGAGAGAGAGAGAGAGAGAGAGAGAGAGAGAGAGAGAGAGAGAAATCAACAGATTTATAAAATCAGGACATGATGACTCTGCGCACTAAAAAATAAGAACAGAAACCTGTCTTGTACATGTATTTCAACAATGCATTTACTTACAGATTTCACATGCATTACATATACAGCACTGTAGATTTAATGAAAAATGGGTATGAATATATAACACAGCTGCATCTTTAGATTGAACCTCGTACTCCTATTTCAGACACTTTCTTATTGCGCTATTATACACATGTACATTCAGTCACATATTTGACTTTTATACATATTTTCTTTTTCGCGATAATTATTTTGTGTAATAACTTCTTTCCAAATTCGTAGCGGACTATAAGATACACCGTACGCATGTATCGTTACATGTATTAATGGATATGGTGGTAATTATTCAGGATAACATTTTAGACGAATATGGTCCCAAGAGGGTTCGCATAAGTCGCCCTAAACCAGAGCTAATATTTTCTTTACAGGTAAATGAAAACCTAAAGTGAAGCCTTCGTAAGTGAAGCCTTCATTCCGCGCCCTCTGGTGAGAGAATGATAGATATTTTCAATGCATTCAATTTCATATTATTGACAGTTGTGATAATTTAACGTGAAATTGTAATGATGTGGCAGAAACTTGTATTCATCCCTTATGTATGTTATCTGTTCAAATCAGCAAAACACCAGACCACTACATAGCATTAAGGCCGATTAACTAGTATCAAGCATTTTCCTCTCGTGAAAAGATCTCATTATTACGATATAAGATCTAGTTATTACGATAAAAGGAATATTACAAGATATTATGGACGCACACGGGGACGGGGGAGGGGCAATCAAAAAGAAAACCAAAATGTAAACTGTATAATTGTAAGTATCACGTAGTTGATGTAGTCTATGCGCATCGGAGAAACGTACAAAATGGCTTGTACGCAAAAACATTTAAGCGTACAGGCACATAAATCAATGTATGCTGTGAATATCTTTCCAGTATGGCATGCTAAGGTAGTTCCACACTCCTGTGACGTCATAAGATTATGCAAAGTCAATGATTTAATTAATGACTGGAACATAACTTTTGTTGGAGTCTTTTTCAATTGTAACTGTAAAAAATCTAGTTAGCCATAAAATATTTCAAAAGTCTTCGTTATATTTGAATAATCAATGATATGTTTCAACATATTGAATCCAAGGACAATAATTCTGTTTTCATTAAATTATTTTTCAAGTCCATTACGCGATAGATTTCCTTTATTTTTCACAAACATGTTACCAAGGTGATAAGGAATCATTATCTGTGTCTTTTCATGAAATTACATAAAATTTTAATTCATGAGTGAATTTGAGATAGCTCAACTGTATCGTGCCAGGCTTCGTTTTTTTATGGGGGTATACATACTCTGGGAGCTATAGATTTGAAATTATTAAGGAAAGGTATGGATTTTTTTCCCATAAATAACTATAACAGATGTAACTCTACTAAAATAAACAGAAAAATTTATATGTAAACCATGCTATAAGGAAAATGCGTCCACATTTGTTTGTTTTTTAACATTTTGGAGAATAACGCTAATTCAATAATTTTGCACATATCATTTTAAAACTTGATGAACATATTGAAAATGACATGTGTTTTAGTTATTGACATGTTTCGTGATAAATAAATGCAATTTAAAAAAAATATTTTGCTGTTTTTATTTTAAAATAACAACAAAAAACTGTTTCCAATGAATTTCATAAAAATCTACATAGGGGTGCATGACTTCAGTAATGTCTATAATGAAAATTGATATGGAAATCCTTAACTGTTTTGCCTTTTTTCATTACTCAGAATATTAATTTATTGATTAAAAAAAAAGCTACCTAAACCCCAAAAATCCAGGACTAAGGACCCCCTATTTTCCATTTGTATTGAATAATTTTCATTTGTATTGTATATTTTTTTCTTCTATTTGTATTGTTTCAAAAGGATTGTTTATTTTGGGTTGTTACAAAGGGTTTCATTGGTTTAAAACATGGTTCCATTAGCAAGTCATTTATAAGTATTGTTAACCTAAAATATTTTCCAATGTTTTTGCCTTTGATATATTTATCTTTACACATTGTAATGATAGCCACTTCCTCACAAATGCACTGCAGTTGTGAACACTGTGCGTATGAATCTTGGTAAATATAGTACAGTACGTCTATTTTAACAACTATGAATTCAAACAGAAATGAAAGTAAAAAGTATGTAATTTTATTTCTTCACATTTTTGAAAATACATGAGAGTAGGAACTGCAACGCTTCAGTATAGATTCATCTTGTTTATTCTATGGTTGAGCACGTTTCAATACGATACAGGTTGAAACCCTTCATAACAACCAAAATAAACAATCCCTCGGATACAATTCAAACAACAACAAAAAAAAAAACCAAAACAAAAAAAACTTGTCAAATGGAAAACATACAATACAAATGAAAAAAAAAATATACAATACAAATAGAAATAATAAGAAACAGAGTAAAAACAATATGTTCCCAAACTTTGTTTGGGGAACATAAATATAGAATACCAATGAAAAATTATACAATACAAGTAGAAAAGAACAAACATTGCAACGTTTAACACGCCACATCCCAGTGCTAGTTACAGGAGGTCGTGTCACTGTCTTCCGTGTCACTTTAAGCAGGCTAAAATTGAATGAACACCTCTATTTAACTTTTAAAAAATTGTAAGCATGCTATACTTAGAAGCAGCACTCTTAACTTAATGATCTACAGAAGAAACGGTCATTTTCATTGCATATACGCACTGTACATATCCAACCAAAAATGGTACATGTATAGAAAACTTATTGGTATTAGTGAAAAATGAATTATGCATAGTTATATCCTCTCTGTAACTATGTATATCGAATCTCTAAAAGGTACAACATATTTCTATTAAAACTTTAACACCAATCAACGAGGTTCACGTTGAACTAACCGGTCGCGGTAGTTCAGTGGTAGAGAGTTCGCTTCGTAACCTGGAGGTCTTGAGTTCAAGCACCGCTCGTACAATGGCCGCGTCAAACCTAAGGGTTAAAATATGAAGTGATTGCTCCTTCGCCAAACGCCCGGTATTTAGAAATGAGAATCACAGGTCTTTCGAATACGCCCTTAAAAAATGGAGGCCCCGTGTCGCGGCAGGCGTTGGCACGATAAAGAACCCTCACTGCCACGGTCCTGAGCGCTAAACATAGGTCTAAATTTGTGGTATTTCACCTACAGCTGGTGACGTCTTAATATGAGTGAAAAATTCTCGAGGCGTAAAAAATCCAAACAATCAAATTGCCTAGCAACCTTACATGGTTACATGTACGTTTGAAGGCATCTTGAGATACTACCCATAGTCCCCTGCGTCTCCGCACAGAGACTCGTGTGCAAACGAACTCTGACGGAAGGTTGGGCATCTTGACACTTGTAAGTGTTGCGGGAAAAATGTTATGGATATTCGATATCAAAATACTGAGGTGCTAATGTTAAAAAAAAATGAATATACATGTATAACACCTGAATAGTGCGCAAAAAAACCCACACAAAAAAACTGATGTTCATATAAGTTTATTTTAAAGAAGTGCATGGATCTCTATTCTGTCAACCGCCGTGGTGGCCGAGAGGTTAGAGCGTCCCCCCCCCCCCCCCCCCCCCCCCCCGCATGCGGAAGGTCGGGGTTCGAATTCCGGCCTCGACAGACCGAAGTCGTTAAAACAGGCACTGACAGTTACATCGCCAAACGCTCGGCATCAGGTGTGAATGTCACGGGTCCTCGGAGACGACCTTAAAAACGGATGACCGGTGTCACAGTAGACAGTAGGTGTGGCACGCTAAAGAATCCTCACTGCTCAGTGACCGTAATATAAGCGCCGTTTGAAGCCCTTCACCGGTCTTGGTGACGTCTCCATATGAGTGAAAAATTCTCAAGCGAGACGTTAAGCAAGATGCAATCAATCAATCAACTATTCTATCAACCTCCACTCCCACCCCACCCCACTCCACCCTAGAGAAATACAGTTCTCTCTCTCTCT
The DNA here is from genome assembly GCF_947568905.1 of Ostrea edulis. Lineage (NCBI taxonomy): Eukaryota > Metazoa > Mollusca > Bivalvia > Ostreida > Ostreidae > Ostrea > Ostrea edulis. The sequence continues at coordinate 45,766,008 of NC_079164.1, forward strand.
CTCTCTTTCTCTCTCAATACATTGATTGATTGTATCTGGTTTAACGTCCCTCTCGAGAATTGATCACTCATATGGACAAGTCACCAAGACCAGTGAAGGGCTTCAAATTTAGGCGTATGCTCGGTGCTTACAGCCATTGAGCAGTGAGGATTCTTTAGCGTGCCAAAGCTACTGGACGTCCGTTTTTTGGGGTCATCTCGGACTCCGAGGACCCGTGACATTCACACCTGATGATGAGCGTTTGGTGATGGAACTGTCAGTAACTGTTTTAACGACTTCGGTCTGTCGAGGCCGGAATTCGAACCCCGACCTTCCGCATGCGGGGGGGGGGGGGGGGGGGGGGGCAAACTCTCCCCCCCCCCTCTCTCTCTCTCTCTGTATAAATCAAAGCTCATACAAAATATCTAAATCTAGTAAATATATATTATGCATATACTAATGTGATAATTATACATATACATGTATCTTCTATTCATAAATCGAATTTAAAGTGGAAATTGTCATTAATTTATACGATTTTACCCGAATTAATCCGTCGATTGTTATTCCAGTATTGACACATGGTTAAGTGTGAATAAACATTACTTTGATATCAATGTGTAGTTCTTTACTGGTTTTACAAAGGATAACCGATTTATTTGTTTTAAGGTTTATAGAATACATTACTGTCAGAGTAATAGAATCCGTTTTGCTGATTGATGTGCGAGACAGGCACGGACACGACTTGCGGTTATAAGGTAAAGAATTAAAATATTCCGTGTGATGGTCACACAGCAGACAGTGGATACAGACACTTTCGTCGTATACTACCGCATCGTACTGTAACGTCACCGGAACACTAACGCACTGGATTATCACTCCTTGAAATAATGTAAATAATTACTAAAGAACGAAAACACACAAGTCTTGTATTTTAAACGAATAACAAGTTTATTCTGAACACAGATTTATTCAGTTTTATAAAAGTTTAATGAATAAAAGATAATTACGAGTTTACATTCTTGTCTTACATGTATGTATTCTGACCCGGTAATATTTTAACCAGTAATTTAGCGACTGGTAAACTCAACCGGTAATGAATTCAAGAAACATTAATTAAATCCAAGAAAACTGGTAAATCTAACCAGTAGTTCAAGCAACTGGTAAACTCAACCAGTAATACCCAAGAAATATTAATTAAATCCAAGGAGACTGGGCAACCTAACCATTAATGAACGACACTGGTAAATATTTAACCAGTAACGATAATTAAATATCTGACGTGGTATTGACTGGCAATCCCAACCAGTAATATAAAACACTTAGCACTCGCTGCTAAAACTCAACGCTAAATATTAACAAATCACAACCCTCCGTGAATGCTAATTAGCGATAAACCTAACTTTCCTACTTGAACTTAGAAAGTTATCAAACAGAGTAAACCCTCTCGGCACTCTGTAAACTGGTTAGCTGCTACTAATACTAAAATACTAAAACTGGTAATCTCAACCAGTAATGTAAAACACTTAGCACTCGCTGCTAAAACTAATCAGCCTATATTAACAAACCACGACTCCTTTCATGAATGTTAAATAGCAAAACTTAAGTTTCCCCCTACTTGGAACTTAGAAAATATCTAACAGAGCAATACACACCCTCTTGGTACTCTGTAAATGTAGCAACTCCGTATAGTCTGCAAGTACTCGGATATTTACGTTGCATATCATGACATCATGAAACGCGACCAATCAAAAGCGTCGCGTACAAAACTACCGATTATCGATACCTCCCCCTTTCCCACACTAAATATTCCCACACGATAAAAATAATTAAATAAATTAATCAAGCGCAATAATTAACAATCATTGCCTATAAAACAATTGACTGTAATACTATTTTAAATAAATATTGCAATTAAATTCTGTAATAATACTTGTGCACAAATTATGCGCAATGCATTATGGGAAAAGACCGTCAACAATAAACAAAGCACTCGGGAACACTCGAGGTAAGGTTAGGCTAACAAAATACAACTAACTACGGCATCAGAAATAATGCCACGCTCAAAGCATATTTACAACAAGTAAATTAAATAGTTTAACTATCGAACATTCACACATTCGATGTATAATCATGTTATTTATAAGTTCTGTACATGAAAGAAAATACCGCGCTATCGAAACTCATTCGGGGACGATGTCACAACACAAAAAAAAACGTATGCACACAAAAAATGAGGCTGGCGCGTCTTGACATCTTACAGTACGTTAGATCCCCCAGGGTGTGACCGATTTAAAAAACAACTTTCGTGAACATGGTATATTCTTCCTTTTGTGTCGTTTTCGAATAACTTGTAGACGCTGTGGGTTTGAGATATACAAATGTATATAGAAATCTGGTAAAATAGTAATAAACCTTTTGATATACTACAAAGTTAAAAAAAGTATACTTTTATTTATATTCCTCCAAATAAAAAGTCAAACGAAACATATTTTTGGAATCGGTCTAACAATTTCGAGTGTTGGACCGGTCATCGGTCCAACATAAGTATTTTTAGCCTTCTTTCCTCATATTTATGTCTAATTAACTTCCGTGAAATGTCGACGCTGTGGAAGTAGACCGAAGAGCATCCGCAATGAGATACGAGTTGTCGTCTGCAAAACGAGTTGTCATTAGCATCACGGTTTGTTGATGCTAAAGTGATAATAAAACATTTCACGATAGAGATAGCAAGGACAATTAACAAATGTCATCAGATCAGTGGTCATGCATTTGATCATCATACTAATTTTGGGTAATCTATAGGCCTACCTGTGTGTTGTTTTTTTTTGTTTTTTTTTTTTGGAGACTACGCCAGAAATCAAATGAGGAAATTTGTAACTTCAGAAATTCTACTACAACTTTATAAAACAAGACGAGTCCATGTATGAAAATTCCTTGAGGTTTAGTCTTCAGAATCATTTTATAGATAAAATGTTATTGACAATGTAAACATTTTTTATTTTAGTCACGTAAATAATAGATGAGAATTTCAATGAGACAATATTTGCGAAAATTAAGCAAAAAGTACCGTTCCAATATTTTTTCCTCTTCAAATTGTAGCCAACTTTGTTTTTCATCCTTATCTTGAATTACATTTGTTGATACCCCCCCCTTTCCTAACGCGACACCATCTACCGATTTCCTTGAATCTAATAGGGAGGGATATAGCAAAACTTTCAACTGATACTTATGAACTGAAATTTATGAATTATCGATATCTCGGATATAGTAAATTAGTGATTTTAAAATTAATCTTTTAATCTTGGATCGCTCGTAAAATTAAACTGTGTCACGACTTACACAATTCTTATAATTGTATTTAATGTAAATATCTTGCAACTTGTGAGATTGTGAAACGAAATAGATGTACTTGCACTTAGTATTACTGCGCAGTTTACTATAGGTTTACGTACGTAAACAGTATTTACACTGAATATAGTCATATAATATATACATGTAAATTGAATAGAAAACTAATATATAATCATGTCTATTGAGAAAATTAAAAAAAATCTTACTTTTGCTTGCACAACAAACTTTCCAATGTCATTGACCGTTGAGTGGCCGTTAAAACTATAGACGTATTCATAACCTGGTTTGAAATTAATATATCGTCCTTCAGTCCTAAGGATGATCAAAGAGATAACGCAGGCAATTAGATGCCCAATCCTCCATGTGCCCATCTCTGGGACACGTTTAAAACCTTTTTGCTAATATATTAACTTTTTCTAAATTCTGTTTCGTGGAGGAGAAAGTCCTAGCGCCTCTGCATCCACCCGTTTCTACTTATATCAATAAGTCAAAGCTGGGTGATCAGGGATATTTAAACGTCAAGGCATATCGGACGATATATGTTAACACCTTTCAGGAGTTCAATGGACCGTCTTTCACGGTGTTTTCTTCGCATTATGCTTGATTGAGTCGAAAGATTGAATTTTTAAAAAATGAAAAAAAATCCCAGAAGACTGACTTTCTATTCAATTGACGTCATATAATGATTGGGGCTTGAACAACATAAGTGAACCAAAAACGCTATGGTGTAATTGGCACTATGTTTCATAAACATGGGGACATTATACCATTTTTCATGAGGTTAATGCATGGATTTGTCGATCCTAAGACACATTTAAAGGAAAGCAAAGTCAAAGGATACACTTGTTTTTAATATTGTATAATTTATGACATAAAAGATTTTCTAAGTGTTCAAGTTAAAATATCCAAATAAGAAAACAGTTTATTACATTGCAATTCTAATATCTAGCAAAATGTCTGATTTTAGAAACAGAAATTCCTTTTCTAGATTTGATCGCTGCCTCTCCAAGGAAATTTTTAAAGTCTTTTTTTTTTTCTATCAAAAGCCTCCCCATAAAAAAACCCCAACCCATCAATTCTAAAACTGATAGAATATACGACAAGTATCCAAAGACTCACTCCGTCTTCAAACATATAAAGACTCAAAGAGTTTATGTAATAATTTTTTGCTTGTAATATAATTCTACTTCGTGTGATAATTTGTTGCTTTACAATTATTTGATAATATTTAGGGGCATATGGAATTATATATTGATATCGATGTATTTTAGTAGCAACAGCAAAAATAGAAAAATCAGAATTGTGCAGCCAGTGTATAGTTTTCACTCAAACAAAGTTACCGAATATTCAAAAACACAAACCGATATATAGCAATTAATTTGAAAGGATTTGACAGATTGGTGCAGTATACACATTTCTCGTCGATGTTTCATGAATTTGATGTGAATGCACAGATTGGTGCAGTATACACATTTCTCATAGATTTTACATGAATTTGATGTGAAGTCACCCCAATGCACTCATACATGATTGTTGAAATAAAGAAAAGGGAGAAGGCAAAGCTGTTGACTTAAATGTTTTCAAGGTAAGTTTAAATACCATTGAAACGTTGCTAAAAGTAACCGGTTGTTTATCTTAAATCAGAGGATAACTCATCTAAACTACTGTAAAATTCATTTATGTTTTCTTTCATGTTTTGTTTGCTTGCTAATTACCCCCCCCCCCTTTGTTGAAATATTTTCAGCTTTTATGACAATAACTGGAGCGTGAACGTGCGACTATTGGATGGAATGCTATAACATGCACACTCTGCTCTGAAATTATTACGGTAATCACTATTGTATTGCACTATGAATAATAGACCCTTTGTCATTAACATGGCCAAACCATTGTAAAAAAATAAATGTACCCACATTTATGCTGAACATTGGGGGTTTAAATCCAGGCAAATATAATAGCTTTAACATTTTCTCGTGTACGGGGGAACATTGTAAAGCTCTGTTAAATATGAAAGTCATACAAAATGCAATATATAATTTCTTATCTACCTATACATGTGGGAGTCTTTCTACTTCTTGACTAAAACCCGGTCCAAGATTTATTCATTCGATAAAGATTAGGCAGCAGGCAGCGCCTATATAAGCCTCCTCCCTTAAGGTACAAGGTAAAGTCCACATAATGATGTACATGAGAAATTATAATAATATAGGGCCTATATGATGATTGATGATAGTACCTCAGTATATATGAAGTAAAAAGATAATATATCATTCAAAGCACAATGACAATAATTAGGAGTATGATTACTTGTTATACATAATAAGCTAACAAAAGAGAAAGATGGGGGTGGTTAATGGGAACTAAGAGGGACATACAAAAGAAAACAACCACCAAATCAAATAAAAATAATGAAAGAAAATTGACATGATGCAATCGTTACAATAAATGTACTATGAAATAAAGAAAAATAGTTTGATTTAACAAATTTGGCAAACCGAATGTTCTTGAGATTTATATTTTGTAACAGGTGATAAGTTTGCTCTTAAAATGTTACTAGATTTTACACACTAAATTCTGTCTTTTTGGATCCGAATTCACACCGTGTAGGAGTACATGTATATCTGTGGTTAAAAAACGAAATTTTGACAGTCAAATTTGTAAATCAGACAGAAACGAGTTCTACGACTCACAAGTTTTTTTCCTCCTTACAAAATTAATACTATTGTACCGTAAAAGTTATAAAGAGGAGTGAAGTAACGGAACACCTGATCCCAGACATCAATTAGTTACCTATAATTAATTGAACCGACGCATGTAATGAATACATTTTATGGACCTTTTCAAAGATTTAACAATTTATATCACAATTCAATGATTCATCAATAATAGGTCATCAAGTCTAAATGATTTTTCTCTGTAAATTCGAATCATTTTTACGTATGACGAAAGAAATAATAGGTTGCTTTTCCACATGAACAACACGGGTATTATCGCAATTCACCTTTGAATTAGAACGCTTTGGCCGATATAGTATTGCGTTGTGTGACGACACAATTGAATCTGTTTGTAATACAATTGCGAAATGCAACAGAAACTCTCATTGGTCCGTATGTATAAGTCCGCCCAAATTCTCCTATACGGGAGTAGTCAGCATTTGGGAACATGACGGTCAGATGCAAGATGGAAAAAAACTTCAATGGAAGAAAGAAAAAAAGTTGTATTCTTATGTTGTTGTCTCATAAATTTAATATAAAAAAAATTCCTAACATATTTTCCTACTATACTTGTGTCCAAACATACCTTCAAATATTTATTAAAGCCCCATACGACCCCAAAACTCGATCACAGCTTTTGATGATTTCGTTCGTAGACGTAGCCATGTTAGGTAGCCAGTCAATTCGAATCCCGGTTCATTTCCATATTGGCACAATAGCGTCTAGATGTGTACTAATACCCCACAAATATTTTAGCTAGATTGTTTAAATAATATACCACCCCAGTCCTATTAAATGATAATTATTCAAATAGCTAAACTCACGGCAGTGCGGCTTTCATTAGTCATGAGCGACCACGCCGGCCGATCTCCATCTAATGGGCTTATGTAGCATTTTCGTTCATCTAGAGCTTATTTTACCTAATTACAAAAACAGGTACAAAAATGTTTTAATTTTTATTAATTATTCGTGTTGATAATAAATGAAGAGCGAATACATAACTTACAACCGATTTTATGAATAGAACTTGGCATTAATTCCACTTTTGGTAATCATACTTATACTCCAACTGCCCTTTCAAAAGACGAAATTCTTCAAAACCATGCTTCAGTTTTAGACACATTTAATATTCCAGTCAATGGGTCGAATGAATATGAGTTACCGTACCTATACTGGATTCCTAAACTACATAAAAACCCTTACAAACAAAGATACATTGCTGGATCCAGTAAGTGCTCTACCAAGCCCCTATCTTTGCTCCTCACGAAAATGTTAACAGCTGTGAAGGAGAAACTTCAAACTTACTGTGCGACTACATATGCCAGAAGTGGTGTTAATCAAATGTGGATTCTAAAAAATTCTAAAGAACTTTTAGTAAACTTGAAATCACAGAATTTTTCCCAAATCAATAGCATTAAAACCTATGACTTTTCAACACTATACACGACCATTCCTCACGATAAATTAAAGACTAGACTTTTTGACATCATAGACAGTTGCTTCTTCAACAAAAACGGAAAACGGAAATATTCATATCTAGTGATCAGTCATTCAAAACCTTACTTTGTTAAACACCACTCTGATTCCACGCACAAGTACTCTGAAGTTGAAATAAAAAATATGCTAGAGTTCCTCATTGACAATATCTTCGTGGTCTTTGGTGATCAGGTCTTCCAACAGTCTGTTGGAATTCCCATGGGCACGAATTGTGCTCCTTTGTTAGCTGACCTGTTTTTATATTCATATGAAGCAGAATTTATTCAAAAACTTCTACATGAGAAGAAAAAATCTCTCGCTGTGACCTTCAATTCGAATTTTAGATATATCGATGACGTTTTGTCTATTAACAATGATAGCTTTCATTCATATGTCGATTTGATATATCCCTGTGAGCTCGAAATAAAGGACACCACAGAGTCGTCCACTTCTTCTTCACACTTAGATGTTTTATTGAAAGTAGACATTAACGGCAAACTAACAACTCAACTGTATAAAAAACGGGATAATTTCAGCTTCTCCATCGTCAACTTCCCACATTTATGTAGCAATATTCCATTATCACCTGCATATGGTGTTTATATATCTCAACTGATTCGATATGCAAGAGCTTGTTCTGGGTATAGTCAGTTTTTAAATCGAGGTAAGCTACTGACAAATAAGTTGATGGTACAGGGATTTCAACAGTCTCGATTAAAGTCAGCATTTCGCAAATTCTATGGTCGTTATAACGATCCAGTTCGTCAATACAACCTCGCATTGGGTCAAATGCTGTCTGACGTGTTTCATACCGATTGTTAAGCCGTTCTTGGCACACTGATTTTGACTGCGGATAACTCCGTTTACCTGATCAGGATATGGGGCTCACGGCGGGTGTGACCGGTCAACAGGGGATGCTTACTCCTCCTGGGCACCTGATCCCACCTCTGGTGTGTCCAGGGGTCCTATCAGAACTTACCTTTCGATTCAGTGCGATTAAACCGGAAGTAAGACAGTCTAACGAAATTCTTAGGCACTTGGGGGTGTAAAAACATCTTTTTCTTCGAATGAACGGCATTGGAACGGAAAGAAACCGTACATATATTGAAAGTAAGGTATATGTGAACAATTCATCGCGTCAGGCCGTTTGAAAAACGCCCACAATAACCCAAACCCGCCTTAAAAAGAGTGTCCTACCCTTCCTTTTTTATACATGCACATACTATATATTTACATTAACTTCCAGTGCCCGTGGCTTTAATGAATATTTGAAGGTATGTTTGGACGCAAGTATATAGTAGGAAAATATGTTAAGATTTTTTTATATTGAGTTTATGAGACAGCAACACAAGAATACACCGATTTCAAGCCTCAACCGTCCGCAGCTTTTTGTGACCCGTAAATCGAAGGTTTTTATAAGAGGTGGATCTTTTCAGAGAGCTATGTACAGTTCTTCAGCTACACTGAATCTGCTCGAGAAAGTGGTCGGGCTGTAATCGGCCAATGAAAATTCTTGTTGTATTACATCAAACATGTCATTCAAATCATTCAATTGTGTCGTCACACAACGCAATACTATATCGGATAAAGTGTTCTAATTCAAAGGTGAATTGCGATAATGATGTTTTGTCTGTTTGCATAATTACTTAGCTATAGGTAGATTGAGTTGTTGTTTTGATAGTCTTTTAGCATGAATAATATTGACAGCAAGAAAGATCGGTTCTCTTGATTATAAGCTTCATAGATTCCATTCTTTAATCGTATGGACAACAAGAGATCTATGTATAAATATTTCTGTTATGGCTGTTGTGTCTTGAAATATTTCCTGTTTGTACTTGGTAATCATTGCGGACTTTCTCCAGTATGAATTTTTACGTAGTACTTACATGTAGTTTGTGCTGCGTTCCATTGAACTTATTGCAAATCTTTTAAAACCAAGAAGAGAACAGCCTTACCACATTGCTGGCACATTTTCCAGATGTAAAGTACATTTTAGAGAGATTATTTCTAATTCAAGTAAACCCAATTTTCTTTTGCACACCCATATTTCTTTATGTACAGTTTACTACATTATCGATGTACTCAAACTAACTCAAATTTTGAAATATCATATAAAACTTCCCTAAAAACCTCACTATTATTCCAAGACAGTTTATTTCCATATAATTCATAACAGAAAATATGTTAAGTGTAAAAACGTGTCGTGAACAAGTGTACGTCATAAAAATAAACACAGAAAAAATTGGCTGGGAGACACACCAGCATCAAGGGGAGTTTGTTGACATATGAACTGGGTTTTTTGGGGTGGGTGGGTTAGAAACATATCAAAGAATTGCACAGCGGTCTCCCAGCCCCAATATTGTTACAAAACACAATGCGGTATGCGATAAAGCACAAACAACAATCCTTCTTGGATACAAAAGCGGCGCATAGAAACTTGTAAACTAAAGTAGACAAAAGTCCATAATCAATGAAAAGTGTGGTGGATGGGGTAGAGGTTGTTCTTTCGTCAGAACATTTTCTGTGGCGGCGGCACTCTGAATAACAAATGCAGTTATGTAAATGAAATAAGATACCTTGGCTAAAAACAGGGACATTGGTATAAATAAATAAGAGTCCGGATGAAAAACGAATCAGTCAGGGAATAAAGAGAGGAGGGGGGGGGGGGGGGGTTCTAGATTATCAAAGAATCTTTAGCAAAATTACCAACTATTCAAAATACGTATGAATACAAAATTCAGCTGCAAGAATAAGCATACAAGTAATTCCTGGAATTAACAAAATTAAATTTACAAAGAAGATGGGTGAACTTGGCGAACAATAAGCCTATTCATGATTGGGCACCGGTCACGAATCGGGAGTTTAAAATCTGCATTGATGATACCCGAAGTTACAAAAGATACAGTACCGTACTAAAACGCTGTCTAAAATATTTAGAATCCAAAACAAATATATAGATCATACTTAAAGAATGATATTTAATTAAAATCATCATCAGAATTTGTTTCACAGGCAGCATTATGTATATCAGACATTAAGCGGTTTTTACCACACACATAATTACATTGATGCCTGGCGTACCCAAGGTACCAAATGACACTGCATATATGCTCGCAACATCCAACAATACGTGCTCCGCATTTCCATTGACATAGATGTATTAACTGATGTTAATGAGAAACCTCACATGTTTTGTGGTGTAAATCAAATGTGGAATGGCGTTTTCTGTATGGTGCAGTATTAATGCTTTGATTTTAATTCAGTTTTTCCTCAACAAATGTTTTTGAACAGCTTTTGCAACCTACTGGTACTAATATACCGAATATAATAAAGGCATCAGTTCTCGCCTCTTTTGGTATAACTCTGAGACCGTTTTTACAGTTACAGAACGCACATTTGCGGTTCGATTTGCCAGCAAATACAAATGAGACAGAAACAGACACTTGATTTGCTTCTGTAATGAACTGTAGTTCACTGTGCCACAGTCTGCACTAGTTGCATATTTGGATTTTGTCATGGTCTCTTCAGATAACTTCTTAAGCATTGTTGATATTATTCTCTTTAACTTTCCTTTAAGTTGTCGTATACATAAACAACATCCATACTTCACAGGAGGCCCCATACTTGTTTACATTTACTCACTAGCTGCATGTTGGAATCAATTACTTATGATCATCATTAAGACTGCCTGCTATGAGTAAAACTAATGAGAAAAATTAGAATTCGAACCACAGATATACAATCTGGGCCTATCCAAAACTTCAGTGAGACTGCCGCTGTACCACCTCGGCTATCCATCCCCGGAAGAATTTTCGAATTTCAAGCTATCTAAAGTCACCCGTCGTGGACATATTTTTCTTGATAATACAACACAGTTATACACAAGAAGTACTTTTTTCATAGAGTGGGTCAAGTCTCCATACTTTTATTTACAAAACATTACACCTGAACATGTACTAACATATTTTACTCAGTTCACAATGGAGACTTGGCTCACTCCATATGAAAATCTGCTTGGAAAAACCAAATTTACTGTTATTTTGTGCGTTCAGGTATACGTGATTCTAAATAGGAGTCTTTCAATGTTCCTTTGAAATGGCACATCGAAAAAGCATTTTGGGAAACTATGGATTGATTGTTTTAACTAGAATGCAAATTTTTCTTTTACTGGAGACTTTCAATTTTAACTTTGATACTTGTCCTTCTGTGGGTTCTCGGCTCGATAAAGTCATCCATCTTATTTGACATAAATTAATTTATTTGAAAATTTCATTTGTTGTGCGCATTAATTTATTTCACGATATCTTTACACTGCAGTTATCCGATATTCATTTATTGAGCTCAAAAATCCGGTAAAATTATTCCTTAGGGTTAAGGAATCGTGTATGACTTATTCGCAGATAAGCTGTGGTGGTTTTACCAGTATAGCAAGCTAACTAGTACGAACCCATTCTTTTGTTAAAGATTACATATCAATCAGCTGTGAATGATTTTTTAACTTGTGAAATCATTAAGTTTTGTTAATATGTTCTGTGATGACGAGGTCCTTTTCACAAAAAGCTGTTGGATCCTCTTTATGCTCTGCCATAATAGGAAAAACCAACAGTAGGTGGACTTAATGTTCCATTTCGAAAATCATCATGACATTGAGCAATGCTTGTACCGAAGAATATCGCAAACTGGGGGATTTTACCTGTATGTAAATGCCTTTTATGTAGTTTTCATTAACACAGCAGATTTTATTATACTTTAATGTATGAAACGTATCCATAATTCAAATATTCACTGAGTCGTAACCCAAAAGATATCAACTGTACCTTGCGTTGATGTTTTATTCAAAGCAGTCAATAGTGCTTAAATATGTCAAGGTCTATATATTTTCATTTCCAATTTATCGATTTTTGTTATGCGTAAGGTCATGTAGTTTCTTTAATAATCATACTTGCACTTATAATACTGCGTTGTTTTTCCCAGAGCTTGTGTACTACACAGAGCGACATCAACTATTGGTGATTTGTACCACATGGAGCGACATCAACTATTGGTGGTGTGTTCCACACTAAGCAACATCAACTTATTGGTGGTGTGTACCACACAGAACAACATTAGCTAAAACAACATTGCGTAAAGTGTGGTCCACTAATGGCAAAATCTTGGTCAAGGACAGTCACGATAAAGTGTTTCATATACGTGAAGAACTTGATCTGGTCCAGTTCGGTCACGATGTACGAGACAGCAACTAACCTGTGAAACATGTGTTTGGTCCAAAACATTGTAAAGTCTGACATGTATACAAACTTTTAGTCAACTTGTTCAATTATATCTACATGTATTATATAACTTATGTATTTATGGACTTTTCCATCAATACAATGTTTGATTAAGGTGTTATAATCATTACCATGATAATGGTCTACAGTACTACAGGAATATATATTTACTATGTATACTTAATATAATCTTGTTTAAAATTTTCCATGTCTACACACATTAATTTAATGTTATGCAATCTTTCTATTTGCATTTTTGTATATATTATTTGTTATTCTTCCCTTACCAGTGTGGTGTTTACATTTTTCCCAAAGAAAAATGTATGACAAACAGCAGTTCTTTTTTCACTGCTTGGAATTTTGATTTTTTCCCAATTTTTGGGAGTTGAACTATGTTCAATCTCCTTGGGTCATCACGCACTTTTCTGCGCAGTAATTTGTATTGATTTGTATAGTGGTCGTCAGCGGGGGTTCTGTGTCAGCTGATTTACTCCTAGGTAAATCAACATAAACTTTTATAAACATCCGCCATTAAATAATCCATGTAACTTTTCTGAATTAATCTAATTTTGATAATTGACATGTAAGTAAATGCAATGATATTGTATTCAAATCAATTTGAATACAGGATTTCGATCAAATTGATACTGATATACATAGAAAAATAAAAGATAAGGTTGAAAATTGTCGTTTGTAGCGCAGCGTCACCTATAAACATTGATAGGGAAACGAACGACAACTGCACACAAGCCCTATTGACACCGTGGCGCGAAATATCGAATATGGTGCGAAACCCCAGAAAATTTACAAGAAATAACTCTACAACATTGCGTGTGTGTATATATTTGGGTTTTTTTAATGTGATATAAAAAATGCTTGATGTTACATGTATATTGAATTAAAACACGTCATTCCCAGTCAACAACTTTCGATTGGGATCGGAATACGAAATAAAATTTCTTATATCCGGTTGCAAAGTGAAACTGCTTCATGCTTCAAGTTATTGAATTACGTAGTAATTGCACGTTACACATTAGAGAACTGTGTCTTTTAATAAAGAAAGTCACAAAATAGATACAAAATGAGTGTACCTTATTCATTACTGTTACCGAGCTTTCGTCGACGAAAATCTCGAAATGGCGTGTTTCGTGGCGCTGATGACGGTAAGGTCCACATTTTCTACGTGAGTAGTGTGATATTTGTTTATGAATTTTTTGTTCATACATGGTATGTCTCGGCTAGGAATAATGGAAACTTTCTCACCTATGTATGTAAAGACATATTAATCTCTATTTTTAAAAATGTAGAACACTTTTATCAAATGACAATGTTTGAAAACGCTTAGAGCCCCGATGTCAGAATTTCCTTTTCCAATCAATCCAAGACATCAATATGTCAAATTCATTATCCTTTTTTAATAGTATGTAGCATATTTTGTATCAGTTATCCATTTTGAATCCCCTATTACAATGAGATTTTGCTGCACTCTGTAATGTTTGAGTGGATGTCATGAGAGTGTGTCAAACAGAAATTTTAAGAGCATGGGATAAGGTGCTGCCATGTTTGACTTCACTATCAAAGTTTAACCCAGTTGCCACAATGTTGAATTTATGCTGCAAAAAGGATTGGAAATTGCTCTGGTCAAAAAAAATTGTTTATTTGTCTACAGATGAAAGAGACATGAGGATTCTCCCTCACAAACTGAAAAAAAAAAAATAGTTATGGATTTTGTACATGTATAGTTTATTAATCACTATAGATTTCCAACATCACGAGTCTGATTCCGCTATATTCTTCCCATTCTGTCAGGTTCATTCACCCCCTGTTTGAGCCACAGTATAATATCCCAAATACCTTGGCAATAAATAACATTATTTGACTAGTGTTTCATTTTTAGCGGAGTTGCGATTAAGTCGAACTCGGCTTATGATCTGATGAAGTGCCTTTGGGCGGGCAGGCGGGCACGCTTCAACATTTCATTTCCGCACCATAGCTCTTGAGCAAATTATAGGATCTCATTCAAACTTAGATGGATTGTCACCCTCAGTAAGATGAGGAAGGCTATAGATTCTGGGGTCACTAGGTCAAAGGTCAAGGTCACAGTGGCTATAAATAGACTGAAGTTTGGAGAAAATTTTGTTTTCCGCACCATAGCTCTTGAACGAATCATACGATCTCAATCAAACTTAGATGGATTGTCACCCTCAGTAAGATCAGGAAGCCTATCGATTCTGGGGTCACTAGGTCAAAGGTCAAGGTCACTGGCTATAAATAGACTGAAATTTGGAGAAAATTTTGTTTTCCACACCATAGCTCTTGAACGAATTATAGGATCCCAATCAAACTTAGATCGATTAAGTAAGACAAGAAGCCTATCGATTCTGGGGTCACAAGGTCAAAGTCACAGTGGCTATAAATAGACTGAAATTTGGAGAAAATTTTGTTTTCTGCACTATGATTTTTTAACAAATTATAGGATCTCAATTAAACTTAGATGGATTATCGCCCTTGATGAGACAAAGAAGCCTATTGATTTTGGTCAAGGGTTAAAGGTCAAGGTCACAAAGGATTTAAGTCGGCTGAAATTTATGTACACAAAATTTTACCCCCTGCTTGATAATTCTTGCAAACTTTTCTGCCGGTTCCCTCTATGCCCATTCCTTGTGCAACTCGGCTTGTGCATTTCCGATGCCGGACAATTTTTAATTTTTTTGCATTTCATTTATTTTGAGTTATTATACAATTATTTACCATTCCATTGATCCTCTACAGGACTGTAGTATACTCAGGTGACAGTTTAGCATATTGGACTACCTTTTCAAGTAATGAATCCTTAGAATTAGCTACAACTAGGATTAAACTTGAATGTATATATACAGGGGAAAAACTTCTTCATAACTGTAAGGCATTGAAAACCATATTGATTTGAATGTTTGGGCCATAATATGTGGTCACATTTTTCATGAGAATATAAAGGGATGAAATTCTAGAAAACAACAACACGACTTCAGTTACTCGAGGAGGGTTGTGGCCCATGGGCCTTCCATTATCCATGTTTGCTGTTGTAACGCTTTGAAAAACAACAACAATTGATTTGTATTTAAAATCATGATAATATTCAGTCATTTATCCCCCTACCCTTCCAGTGCTATCTGTTCTAACTGAATTTCCACAATGTTCAACTCCCACGAGTACTTTAAGTACTTTGATTTTTGTATTGTTTCTACAAACGTGTTTTGTTTTGTTATAATTTTTCCTTATATCATACATGGTCAAAATATGATCAATTGTCATACTATATGTACCGAAGTACCCATACATTTCTCCCACACAGCATCTGATTTTTGTCTCCATTGCAGCCTATTTCCCTTTTTTGTTGTTTGCAAACATAAAAAGCTTGACAATGGGTAATTCTATCGAACAACATCGTGCTGCAATCGGCTCTTTTTATGTTTCGTGCAGATGTTTATCTAAATCCGCTACATTTCGCATCAAACTCAGAACTTTATACTTAAAACTTAAATCACTTGTCAGCCTCATAGTACACGGCGCAATATGTATTAGGGATAATGCAGTCCTAATTAATTTTTATCTCCAATTTTTCACATTTATTTCAGGTGATATCGAGGTCAATCCTGGACCAACTGTAGACAACGTCCTTGACATATTACACTTAAATATTAGAAGTATCAGAAACAAAATAGCTCACCTTAATACAATAGTACATGACTTTGACATTTTGTGTTTCACTGAAACTCATCTAGATAACAATTTACTGAATGACAGGGTTACAATAGATGGTTTCAAAACTATTTTTCGTAAAGACAGAAATTGTTTCGGGGGTGGCGTTATGATTTTATATATCTGATATCCTTCATATCCGCAGATGTACTGAATTTGAGCCCGCCGGTATAGAATGTATATGGGTTGAAGTCAAAATCCATACCTGTATTTACCTTCTTTGTTGTATTTATCGTCCCCCACACACCGACAATACATTTTGGACTTCCTGTGGTCTATAGACAAAGCCGGAGAATTTTCCGACAAAATAATCATAGTTGGCGACTTAAACGTCGATTTTTTCAATATTCCACAAAAACATCCGATCTGCGACATATTATCTAACAATGGCCTAGTAAATAACATACATGAAAGCACTCGAATTTCTCAAAAAACACGTACATGTATTGACCCAATTCTTACAACAATAGATGTTCAGGTAGGCGAAGCGGGTACTCTCAACATTGACTCTGTTCTTAGCGATCACAAAGCTACTTTTATCTCGCTCGTTTTGAATTACAAAAACGCGGACTTTGATAGGTTAAATTTAATGATTGAAGAAAGTAATTGGTCAAATATTATATGTGATGCAAATAATGTTACAGACGCTGCTGTAAATTTCACAAATCATTTCCTTTCGTGTGTACGTGACTGTATACCCGAAAAAACTATTACAATTCGACCGAAAGGCAAACCTTGGTTTGATTCCGTATTACGAAAAACATTAAGAATTAGAGATCGACTACGTAACATCGCAATGAAAACCAAAAAAGAATGTGATTGGATGAAATACAGAAGAGTTCGAAATCAAGTTAACAATATGAAAAAACACGCATTTTCAAATTATTATGACAATATCGAAACGTACATAGATGATGCGAGTAAGAACAATAACAAACTCTATTGGAAATTACTGAAAGACGTTTTTCAAACAAAAACAAACAACGAATTACCCCCTTTAAAATATACAGATAATAATGGTGACGACAAAATAGCTTTCTCAGATTCTGAGAAAATAGATATTTTAAATAAATATTTTCCCTCTATCTCAAATATTATAAGTGTAGATAAGAGTTTACCTGAAATGTATAATATGCAATGTTTTGAAACTATAGATTCTATTGCGATCGAGGAATATGAAGTTATTGATATAATTTCCGTTTTGCCAGTCAACAAGGCCATTGGACCCGATCGTATCAGTCATAAAATGTTAAAGTCAACAATATATACAATATGTAAACCTCTGTATTTGCTTTTTAACAAATCACTGTCTGAAAACACATTTCCCAGTTGTTGGAAATTAGCCCATGTGCTACCTCTTTTCAAGAAAGAGGACCCTTCACTTTCATCAAATTACAGACCCATTTCTCTATTAAGCTGTGTGAGTAAGATAATGGAAAGAATCATTTTTAAACATGTCTTTAATTATTTTCATAGTTACAACCTGTTTTATAAGTACCAAGCTGGGTTCTTGCCTGGTCACTCTACAGTTTACCAGCTTATTGAAACATATCACAGTATAGTGAAGAATATTGATGAAGGTAGATCATGTTGTATGGTTTTTTTGTGATCTTTCTAAAGCTTTTGACAGGGTTTGGCATAAGGGACTTCTTTTTAAATTACAAAAATATGGAAAATGTGGAAATCTTTTTCAGTGGTTTAAAAGTTATTTGTGTAATAGACGTCAGAAAGTGATGTATAAGGATTTGTTATCATCCAGCTTAACTATCAATGCTGGAGTGCCTCAAGGATCTTTACTGGGACCGCTCTTGTTTTTAATCTATGTTAATGATGTAGCACAAAATATGTTATCGTTTTGTAGATTGTACGCAGATGATAATTCAATTCAATATGCATATAAGAATATATGTAATATAGAAAATGTTATGAATCATGATCTCAAAATTCTTGAAGAAAGGTCAAATAATTCGCTTTTGAAATTTAATCCTAATAAAACTAAAGTTTTATTTTTTACCAAGGCAAAGCATAATGAAATTCCTAAACTGCTTTTTCAAAATTGTCAATTAGAACTCATTTCTTCCCACAAACATCTTGGTCTCACTTTTTCCAATGATTTAAAATGGTATGTGTATATCAATGATATTGTAAACAATGCGTATAAAAAACTAGGACTTCTAAGGAAACTCAAATTCACTTTATGTAGAAACAAACTATCTAAATTGTATATGACTTTTGTTAGACCTATACCAGAATATGCTTCAGTCGTATGGGATGGATGTTCTTCTGCAGAAATTGAAAAGTTAGAAAAAGTACAGCTCCATGCAGCTAGAATAGTAACGGGACTGCCAATTCTTGCATCCAAAGAATCATTATATTTAGAAACGGGTTGGGAAGCACTAAGCAAAAGACGGGAAATCGCAAAATTAATGACAATGTATAAAATTCACCTCAATCTTGTACCACAATATTTAGGTGATATCATTGACAATTTTCGAAAGGATACACCACGCTACAATACTCGTTACGAATATGACTATATACCTCCTAGAACTAAGCAAGAAACATACAACAAATCATTTTTTCCAGATGCCATTCGCAAATGGAACTCTTTAGCAAACGAAGCAAAGAAAACAACCTCTATCTGTCAGTTCCGTCGAAACATTTCTAATAATATCAATATTTCAATAGTGCCTAAACATTTTCTTCTTGGCAAAAGAATAGTAAATATAATTCATACTAAATTAAGACACAACTGTCTGCTGAACTATGATTTACACCGAAAAAACATTGTCAATTCTCCTAACTGTCATTGTGGTATGAGAGAAGATGCATATCATTTCTTCTTTGTTTGTAAAAGATTTTCAGTAGTAAGAAATGTTATGTTTAACGAACTTTTTCAAATACAAGAATTATCTATTATTGATACACGGATTTTACTTTAGGGCAGTGACAATTTGGGTTATGAAACTAACAGCAACATTTTTAATGCTGTTCACAAATTTATACTCAATTCAGGCAGATTCTCATGATAGTAATTCACTTTATGCTAAATGTACATGTATTTATTTTATCTATACATATGTTTTATGACAATTGTTATCAATTAATCTAAGGTGAGAACCCCGTAAGTTGTAAGAACTTGTGTTCAAACCTTTTGTATATCATATATGCAATAAAATATGTTCAAACCAACATCAGCTATTTGAAGTCCACCCTCGAAAAAAAAATTCCGCCTTTTACATTTACACTGAACGAATGGTGCATTGCGTAGTTACAAATACATATTGCACGTAATTTTTGTATTCCTAAACATTGATTCATTGAAATCTAATTCAGTGGTAAGTTTGATTTAACGTACGACTTATCTTATCGGGCTCATGATGGATATGACCAGTCAGAAGGGGATGCTCACTCCTCCAAGTGGTGCGTCCAGGGGTCCGTGTTCACCCTACCCTTCATTTATAATTTTTTATTAGTAAAACGTTTTCGTTTGTCCTAAGGAAGGGACGGGTTGTCCCTAGGACCTTATCGAATTGTTTGTGTCGTTGGTCATATTGGTGCTTTTTGTATAATATGTATGTATGTACGAGTATGTATGCATGGAGAGAGAGAGAGAGAGAGAGAGAGAGAGAGAGAGAGAGAATACTATTTCTGTATATATTATAGGATTAAACATTCTCTTTGAGGAATTTATTGATGTGTAAACTCTGGACATTTTCCTCACAAACTAAATTAAAGTGCGAAGCACTTTTATGTTAAGTTTGTGAGTAAAATGTCCGGGGTTTACACATCAATAAATTCTTCAAAAAGAATGTTTGATTCTTATAATTCTAATTTGTTCCCTGTATTATGAAAGGTGAAGATAACGAACAGTGATCAATCTCATAACTCCTATAAGCAATACAAAATAGATAGTTGGGCAAATCCGGGTTAGAATAGATCCTCAGTACCCCCTTGCTTGTCGTAAGAGGCGACTAAATGGGGCGGTCCTTCGGATGATACCGCAAAAACCGAGGTCCCGTGTCACAGCTGGTGTGGCACGATAAAGATCCCTCCCTACTCATTGGCCATAAGCTCCGAGCATAGGCCTAAATTTTGCAGCCCTTCACCGGCAGTGGTGACGCCTCCATCTGAGTGAAATATTCTCGAGAGGGACGTTAAACAATATTCAATCAATCAATAGTTGGGCAAACACGGACCCCTGGACACACCAGAGGTATACATTCTAAAAAATATGAAGTTTCCCCGCACTGTTATTTGTTTTCAGGCGCGTGTGTATACATAGCGTTTTTAGATTCATTGATGCGTAAATTCTCATTTAGCTTTAGTTTTGACCAATCAAAACAATTGTAATAAATGACAATGGAATTATATATATATATATATATATATATATATAATCTGTGTGTGTGTTACACACACACACACACACATACACATTGGTTCCCGAGTATGCAGTGTTAAAAATCCAATCATTACTTAGGCACCATTAGTATCAACGATTTCAGGTATACAAAATATAATTCTATAGGTTTTTTTTATTCTGCATCATCGAGGTATCTCCATTAAAAACCTACAAGAATAGAGATAAATACACAACCTTCTCAAACAGGCATTAGGAATGCTAATGTTCCTGAATTTTCCACCCATTGCTTGTTTGTGCCTGTGTGCATACATCGAATGAACCAGGCAAAGGCAGTAGTTCTCGAATATTCATCATCAATGTAACAGATGTTAATTGTTTTGGTGCTTTAGAAACAATTGTCTCCCAGTTTGCGAATCAGGCGTACGGTGACAGTTACATGTACTCATACCATACGTAAACTACTTTCACTTTCATAGGCTGTGTAGATATTATTGTTACAACTGGAAACTGTGAACTGATTTGAGTACCAGCCAAACATTTGAAAAGGAAACGAGTTTGATTATGAAGTTTGGACTTTTACATTGAAGTATAGAGAGGGTAAATTCTATATATGTTTATAACTTTAATTAACATGTAATTTTACAAAATGGTATTTACAATAGATAGATTGATAGGGTTTCAATTGTTGAATTTGAATGTTCTGCCGCTTATTCCTTAATTCAAATTCATGCAAGCATGGATTAGTTATAAATGTTTCGCTGACGTTTAAAGCTATGATACAGTATGTTACCTTATTGATTACATATAAAAAACACATTACAGAGTGATTTTAATACATGTATACCTCATTATATATCCATACACACATTCCTAACATTGTGACTATTGTTTGACCCTCGAAACTTCCAAATAATATGCTTAAAACATCATTAAATATCACTACAAGTACGGATTTATCTAGTTTCTGTGGAAACGAGGGGGATAGAAAGACCGAATATAAATAACCCCCTCGTTTCCACAGAAACTAGGATTTATCTAGCTCTTTTTTTCATATTCTGGTCTCAGTATTGCGGCTTTAATTCGTTTGACCTTAAAGAAAAATGTATTGACCTTGAAAACTAGTATATCATCTTTAGACTTCTAAACTAAGATAAAACATTATTAGAAATATTCATATGTACGGATTCATATAGCTTTCTATGTTGATATTAGAATTTCAGGATTGCGGCTTTGATGTGTTTCACATTGAATAAAAAGGAAGAAAAAAAAAATGACCTTGAAAACTAGTACAGTATCTTTTCCAAGTCTTCTCTCCCACTCATCTTTTGGATTGGTGATTTTAGTGCGAGATTCATTTGTTTATCAATTGGTTGTGTTGACTTCGTTGTTTAATCGTGTTCGTGCAGTAATGATATTATTTTTCGTAGTCGGCACTGTTTACCATATCCAAATCCACAATGGTACGAATTACCAAATACTTTTTTAACTTAGGTGGCAGGGGACAGTTTCTTTGGTTTTGAAACATGTGGATAGGGGGTATACACCAAAGTCAGATTATGACAGACTAATGAAAAATCATATTTCCATTTTATGTCAATACTTGTATTTCATATTAGTGTAGTTAATAAATTATGACCCTAAATTACATGTAATCTATAAATACTGGTGCTGGTGCACAAAACATGCTCTGAGCAGGTTCCCCTTTTTTGCTTTGATTTTCCCTCATTTGGGCTAATCCGCACCACCCCCACACCATCACAGTACCAAACATGGGGATTTAGACACTGTGCACAATCAAGAACCCTATCTGCCCTTCTCAAAAATCTACCTCTCATATGGGGCCATCCACCTTCCCTCACAGCTACAGACCTTTTGCTAGACCCTGCATGTTTTCACCGGAATTTCTTCAGCAACTGACCACGTGTCTTAGTTTCGTATTTGCACCCATCTATATGCTAGGAATCATGGTGACACCTACATGTTGTATATCAACATTTTTACTAAGCACTCAGCTACATTTGACATGCATCCTAAAATTATTGTATACATTTTTACACATGTAATATCACTTCAAATACGGGGTAATTCCATTTTTTGAAAAAGTTGACCGGGCCTATAGTGCGAAACTGTCCCCTGCTACCTTAATCACTCCAAATCATTATCTGCCTATCTTTTAATTTAACAATCACATCGTTTTGGGGTTTTTTCTCTCTAATTATGTCCAATTTCTATAATTTTTGGGGGGGAAAATCTATTTTTATCCCGACCTGATGATGGTATAAACTCTCTCAACCATTGTCTATAGGTCTCCGCTTGTAACGAAAACAACAATTTTTCTCAATTCAGTATATCAGTGTATTATGTTCTTGTTAACAATGCAGAATATTAATGATTGTCGTTTTTTTTCGTAATGTGTAGAATGTGATATTTGATTATGTTATATATGTCTCTTGATAAGGACGCGGGTTACGTCGAAAATTTGAGGTTTAGAACCAATTTTTCAGTGTCGTGGCCTTTACGTCGATACATCTAAACGTCGAATTGAAGGCCACAACAAGAAATTTGTTCTTTTCACGTAGTTTTTGAATAAATTCTGCTTGATATGAATATAAAGGTCATCTTTTTAATTTCAACTTCAGAGTATTTGTGCGTGGAATCAGAGTGGTGTTTAACAAAGTACAGTGATCCCCCGCTATATTGCCCCCCCCCCCCCCCCCCCCCCCCCCCGTTATAATGCCACCCCCGCATATCGCCAAAAGTTCAAAGTCCCGTTTTCCTCGCTATGTAAAACCCCGTTATAACGCCATCCCCCGCATACCGCCATCCTATTTACAGGTACGATTTGGTCAATTACCGTTATAATCACCCCCACTAGTTATCGCCAATCAACGGCATGAAAATTTCAGTGAGCAGGCTTTACCAATTATCCACCGTAAGTCCTCCAGGTATCAAAGTTTGGAGCAGATCGTAAACGATAATCATCTGAGTTCAAATATGCAATATTGTTTCTGAAATCTGAGTATGGCGGACACACCGAAATGTAATAGCACATTGATGTACTAGATAAAATTTGTTTGATTTCTTATGACAGCTGTACACCCCCCCCCTCCCCCGATATAATGCCACCCCCGTTATAATGTCAAAATTGCATAGGTACAAATGTTGGTGTTATAACGGGGGATCACTTTAGTTTTCTTTCTAAAGCCACGAAAAACGAGAGTTCGATGTGTCCACATCAACCCCTTGGAACTGCTTCTCGCTGAATTTTTCAACCGTCACTCGGTCATTTCAAGTGACGGTCGCATGTCCAGTTCAGACTTTCAGGATCATCGGTGGTCTTATCTGTGTAAAGCTGTGTATTTTGTTAGACCAGTACCGTGTCATATTATGATAAGTTTAAGAGAAATTTTAAGAGAAATCTCCTATTTCTCCTTTATTACAAAATATACATAGTCTTTCATTCTGGGGAATACCATACCATATCATATCTGGTAATCTGCCATTTTGCAGGAATCGCTATAAACAGATGCATATACAAGAGTGCAGATGAAATGTTTAGCTTTTGTTATTGATCTGTAACTAAATTACTAGTTTGTCATATGTATTTGGCGGTTTTTCTTATTTCAATCAATTCATCATGGATGGCTTCGTTGTTTAAGAAACTACCAGTCTGATGAAATCAGACCCCATACTCATTATCATATCAACGATATTGCCGTTGTTGCCATTGGAGAAGTAGTCCGCGGAAGAAAAATATCTTTGTGCACTGTGTACAGTCATCAGTTTCAGAGAGTATTGATATGGATTAAGAAAACCACAGTGTGGTGATCCGGAAATTCGGAAATTCAGCAGTATCAAGACTCGGAATAGAAAGGAGTATCAATATAGTCTCGTTAATGATAGCGAATTTGAAACAAGCAGAATCGTACTCTTGTCAAAACGGAAAGAACTTCAACAGAAAGGCAATGAATGTAAACCTAATGCTTCCGAACCATTAGGCTTAGTTAAAAGAAGTAAGGTGCATTGCCAGTTTGGAGTACACAGTCCAAAAACCGTATTAAATAAAATGTGGGTACATAACACTATGCTATTTGGCATTAGGGGGTTGGAAATGAGAATCTCAAATCAATATGGTCAGATATTGACATTGGTTCAGACGAAAATAGTCGGGAATATCCTGAATTTCATGAACGCGACACAAAGACCAGAACAAGGGAATCTACATCGTCGGAAACTCACGGTCGGTCGATCTCCGTTTACGCTTAATTTTAAACAATATTTTATTATGTATGAAACATAAATGGATTAGGCAGCAGGCTTGCAGCCTATATAAGCCTTGGTATAGGTGCGGCCGAAATTAGACGTCCTCATATTTTTTTTGGACAAATTATTGATGGAATGGGTATTGCAAACGTTTTTGTATAGCGATATATTGCAATATAGAACAACAGAAAAATCTCACATAGCTGTCTCACATGGGTAAAGTCGATCTCACATTGGTGAAAATGTCTCGTCCTAGACTGCGAATCTTGTCCCCTCGGTGGAATTTCCCTATCCCGCACGAGTAAATAATGAAGCATAACTTTTCTCACATTTTACCTACAGTTTAGTGCATAAATTCAGGAGCTTTGAGAAAATTCTAAATTATCAAAATCCTTATTTGAACATCGATGCAAAAACTAAGTAGATGGGCAGAAAAACCCATGGTTGTCCACCAGAAAGCTATATAATTAAAATTTAAAGACAACAATGCAAAATATTTTTACTTCACCGTGTAACGTATATCATAGAAAATATAATTATGACGTCACAATCAAATGTCGTAGCAGCAGTGTGAGACAGAAAAATCTCACATGGCTGTCTCACATGGGTAAAGTCTATCTCACACTGGTGATAATCAATCGTAAC
The DNA here is from genome assembly GCF_947568905.1 of Ostrea edulis. Lineage (NCBI taxonomy): Eukaryota > Metazoa > Mollusca > Bivalvia > Ostreida > Ostreidae > Ostrea > Ostrea edulis. The sequence continues at coordinate 45,791,816 of NC_079164.1, forward strand.
TACTCGGCTATTTCCGTAACCGCAAATGAACCTCGTATGTGGATCGACGCCATCAGAGTTGGTTGTTACGTATACATAAACGTAACTATGACGTCACAGTCGTACGTTACACTATGAAACGTGAACTTTCAAATGCATCTAAGATATTATACACATCTAAGGTATTGTACCACTATCAATTTCCACTTACATGTTATGTATTAGAGTGAATAAGACGTTAATGATACAAAAACTGAATCTGTGGTGAAAATATAAATAACATATTATTCGGGGATTCGGTTCTGGCCTTTTAACTCTCATCCACAGGCGCGCTTCCGGCGAAGAAATACATCGATTTAATGCAATTCTTGCGCCGATCCACGTCCGAGTCTTCTTACCGGTTACGGAAAAAGACGAGCGCGTGATCCGATTGTGGTGATAATGTGAGAAATATTTCTCACATTATCACCAGTGTGAGATAGACTTTACCCATGTGAGACAGCCATGTGAGATTTTTCTGTCTCACACTGCTGCGACGTCATTTGATTGTGACGTCATATATTTTCTATGATTTACGTTACACGGTGAAGATTTACGTTACACGATGAAGCAAAAATATTTTGCATTGTTATCTTTATATTGTAATGTATATAGCTTTCTGTTGGACAACCTTGGGTTTTTTAGTTTACACTTACAGTGTAAACCATTTTCGGGTATGCTCTTTCTGCCTATCTAATTAGTTTTTGCATCGAAGTTCAAATAAGGATTTTGATAATTTAGAATTTTCTCAAAGCTCCTAAAATTTTGCACTAAACTGCAGGTAAAATGTGAGAAAAATAATCCTTCATTATTTACTCGTGTAGGATAGGGAAATTCCACCTCTGGAACAAGATTCCCTGTCTAGGACTCGGCAAAGCCTCGTCCTAGACTGCGAATCTTGTCCCCTCGGTGGAATTTCCCTATCCCACACTCGTACTAATGAAGGATTCTATTAGTCTCACACTGCTGCGACATCATTTGATTGTGACGTCATATATTTTCTATGACTTACGTTACACGGTGAAGTAACATATTTTGTATTGTTTTCTTTACATTTCAATACGGAACTTTCGGGATGTGCCGGAACGACCAATACGCCGGTTTCGAGATACGTCCGAGTTATTTCCCTTTGGAGAACTCTCGTACATAGTAAGGCGCGAACGAATTTGTTTACTCGCGGGAGTGGGACAGATATTCATCACAGTGTAAGTGAATGTACTCAGTAAGTTTCTCATACGCTGTTTGATAACCCGAATTCGACTGATACACAAACTAAGTAAGTGATAAGTATTTAGGGAGTAATTAAATACATAGAATTCTTATCCTATCACGTTATTTCGCTGGTCATAAGTGCCATATCCAAGATATTTCTTGCAAATATGACATTGTTTGTATGTTTCCTCTTCGGTAAAACATTTCTTTCGATAGCATTTAGTATTTCCCACATTTACATATTTAAAGAGAAGCCGCTTTTAATACATTTCATCGTCTTCCACGTTGGCTGCATATCCACTCTGTCCCACTTAGGCATTCAAAGTTCCACTAAATGCATCTCCTATACAGAAGAGTTCGTATCTCGAAACTGGCGTATTAGAATTGACGTTTATACACCGCGGTCACGTGACGCTTGAGAGTAACCAATTGTAGGGCAGAGTTGACATTGATATAAATGGTGTTTCGCTAGCAGACAGTCTGTAAAGAGTTTTGCGCAGTCCTACGATGACGAACCAAGTCACTATTGGTGCTTAGTTCCTGGGTGTAAATTACATGGAAGGTAGAAGGTGCATTTAGACGCGTATCCTTTGATGCAAGGCGTGAACTTTACCGATATCTTCAAGATATTTCCTAGATTTATTTCCCTTGCCATCTCACATAATTTAAGCAAATGTATTTTCCTATCAATAGTTGTAGTGAGTATTCCATGCTTGTTTACTTAGTTGTTATTGTAATCCGGAAGTGACATGCCCTACAATACGTTCAAGACGCGAGAAAAGTCAGAGTGGATCAATATCTCGAAAGTTCCGTATTTAATATAGTTGTCTGGTGAACAACCTTCTAAGGTTTTTCAGTTGAATGCACTTGAAGTGTAAACTATTTTCTGATATGCTCTTTCTGGCTGTCTAATTAGTTTTTATACATGGTATACCGCTGTCTGTGTGTCTATCCGGACCTTGTATGCAAAATGAACCATAAGCTCCAGGATATTAAAACTTGCTTCCTTTAATCAACCTGATGAGAGGAAGATGCCGATTGTTTTTCAAGGTTAAAGGTCAAGGTCGTAGTATTATTCAATAGGAAAACCTTGTAGGCACAATACAGATCGAACTATTGGAGCTAGGATCTTACAACTTGATACATTTAATCACAATGATGAGAGGAAGATGCCTATTGTTGGTTTAAGGTCGTCGTATTAGTAAATAGGAAAACCTTGTAGACAGAATACAGACTTAACTATTAAAGCTAGGATCTTACAACTTGGTACATTTAATCAGCATGATGATGAGAAGATGCCTTTTTCTTTTTAAGGTCAAATGTCAAGGTCAAAGTATCAGTTAATAGGAAAATTATTTTGCAGAATACAGACCGAACTATTGGAGCTAAGATTTTGCAATTTGGTACATTTAATCATCATGATGAGAGGGAGATACCTGTTGTTTTTCAAGGTCAAAGCTCATATTATCAGTCAGTAGGAAAACCTTGAAGGCAGAATACAGACCGAACTATTGGAGCTAGGATCTTACAACTTCGCACATATAATCACCAAGATGAGAGATAGATCAGTGTTTCACTGGAATATTAGCTAGACATGCAGGGCCGACTGCTTTAAAAAGTTGTCAACCCTGCCAAAAACCTTATAGCCCTGAGAAAATAACTGCACTTTTATAAATTACTTTCATTACTATCTGCTAATTAAGGACGACGGGTCTAATTTCTTTTTACCATATCGATTTTATTGAAATTTTGATATACGGTAAAATATGCATTAATGAATAATCCAATGAAAAACATAGGGTCATCAACATTGATTTTCCGTGACCGTGGGGTTGCTTCGAAAGTAGAATGGAAAAATGACCCTGTACAATATAAAAGCATGACAGCAAGAAGATATGATACAAGTATTAATCTTAAAAATCATAATAGAAGATATTGGTTGTCGGCTTAGATGTTTAGAGGGAACATGTAAAAGGGGATTTTTGACCAGATTTCGAGGAAAACGAATCCCGTGGGGATCCGGGTTAGAATAGGTCCTCAGTACCCCTTGCTTGTCATAAGAGGCGACTAAATGGGGCGGTCCTTCGGATGAGACCGCAAAAACCGAGGTCCCGTGTCACAGCAGGTGTGGCACGATAAAGATCCCGCCCTGCTTAATGGCCATAAGCGCCGAGCATAGGCCTAAATTTTGCAGCCCTTGAACACCGGCAGTGGTGACGTCTCCATATGAGTGAAATATTCTCGAGAGGGACGTTAAACAATATTTAATCAATCAATCAAGGAAAAAGAAATATATTTTTAAAAATACATTTTTCCTAAATAAACATAGATTTCAAAAAAAGTTTATCATTTACCGTATATATAAGTATTGAATAATCTTACGACATTCCAAGGGGGTGTCAAAATATATAATGTATATGAAGTGTCACAAATTCAATGAGCTCAGTATTCGTGGAGCTTGAAAGGATGGCTTTGTGATATATATTAGTGTGCACGTGTTTTTTTTAAACAAAAGTATAAATATTCTTTTATTTTGCTGTACACACGTATGGCAGTTTGATTCATGGCACATGTATGGCTTTATTCGTAAATCTGTCGTCCTTAAAGCAATTAGGACTGAAATTTATTTGGTCGAGTGGAGTGCAGTGCTACAAGACTGATTCTAATTTACTCGTTTGAAGTTCGGAAATCTCGAGTATATTTTTATCAATTATCTCAAAGAGCAAGTAGAGGCTGAAAGATATACATGTACTGACAATGTCCTAGACCAGTCGATAGTTGTGAAGATGGGAAACGAATAGACGGCCATGGGACCCAGTTCCCATATCGATCTATGATCGATCACGATCATAAAATTCACGGGCTTGTTACAACTTCGTTACTGGTGCGATAATAGATTTGATTCAACTAAATTTTATTATGCGAAAATGTTAACACGTCCGGTGTCGCCTAGTCGGGCGTCTATACCAGGAAATTTGTTAGCCCGTGGCTTTTATGCGTCTCGGGCGGTCGGGCGCATGATTATTTCACACACAGGAAAGATTGATTGTATCTTGCTTAACGTCTTCCACGAGAATTTTTCACTCATATGGAGACGTCACCAAGACCGGGCTTCAAATTTAGGCCTTTGCTCGGCACTTACGGCCATTGTGCAGAAAGGGTTCTTTAACGTGCCATACCTACTGTGACACGGGGCATCCGTTTTTAAGGTCATCTCCGAGGACCCGTGACATTTACACCTGATGCCGAGCGTTTGGCGATGGAACTGTCAGTACCTGTTTTAACGACTTAGGTCTGTCGCGACCGGGATTCGAACCCGGTCTTCCGCATGCTGGGCGAACGCTCCGCTAACCTCTACGCCACCGCGGCGGTTACACACTGGAAAGATGCCAACAACTGATTTTCAAGATCCGATCTATGAGGGACTAGGACTGTCAAACTTGGTACACATCCTCATCATGCCAAGTGGAGGACACCTTTTGTTCTTCAAGGTCGAATGTCAAGGTCGTAATATCACTTACTAGGAAACCCTTGTAGGCAGGATACAGACCGAACCTTTGGGGCTAGGACCGTCAAACTTAGTACACATAAACCTTATGCCAAGTGGAGGATGTCTATTGTTTCTCTAGGTCAAATGTCAAGTTCGTAGTATCCAGGCTTTTAAGCGGGCCCTTATTTTTCTACATCAGCCCTTATTTTCCTTTTTTGACCTTTAGAATCCTAAAAAAGCCCTAATTTTTTGTTGAAATTCCTACATTTTCAAATTTTGAAGTTTTAATAAATTTGACATAAAGTAAGTGTTGGAATTTATTAAATTTAGTCTTAGTATACTTTCAGAAAATGAATATGTTGATTAAATGTACATCTCAGAAGACATCTTGATGGTTATCATCTATATTCAGCCATGGGAGTCCACCTGAATTGTATCATGGTTTGTGCTGAATGCCGAATATGGCTGTTGATGACCACTGGTATGATCTTCTGAGTGAGTAAACTCAGGTGACCTATTGCAATTGGTTTTTGTCCGTCGTCGTTAGTTAACAATTGAACATTTTTAACTTCTTCTTAATAACTACCAGTCCAATTCTTTTCAAATTTGGTATGAAGCATTATTGGGACAAGGGGGACATAAATTGTAAATTTCAGGACTCCAGCACTCCTGGGGCCTTAGGGTTGGGGCAAAAACTGCCCAAAATTGACCAATTTTCAAAAATCTTCTACTCAAGAACCACACACATGTAGAAAAACTAAATGCATAGTGATGTAGAGCAGGAAGACCTTTACCAAAATTGTAAATTTCATGATCCCCGGGATAGAGGTTTTGACCCCAGGGCGGGGCAAATCTTGTTATATAGTGTTTATGTGCAAAACACTTAAATTACATCTTCTTTAATGCTATTGATACTAAATTGAAAATAAATAGATATTTAAAAAGAAGAGGTAGTCCTTTACCAAAATTGTAAATTTGATTATTCCAGGTGTAGGGGTTTTGGTGTCAGGGTGGGGCCAAAATTAAGTGTGTGAACAATAGACATTTTTAACTTCTTGATAACTATCATTCCAATTCTTTTCAAATTTGGTATGAAACATCTTTGGAACAAGGGGAACATAAATTGTAAATTTCAGGATTACTGCACCCCTGGGGCCTTGGGGCAAAAACTGCCCAAAAATGACAAATTTTCAAAAATCTTCTCAAGAAACCACACACATGTAAGAAAAACTAAATGCATGGTGATGCAGAGCAGGAAGACCTCTACCAAACTTGTAAATTTCATGATCCCCGGGGTAGGAGTTATGACCCCAGGGCAGGCCCTAACTTGTTATATAGTGTTTATGTGTAAACACTTAAATAACATCTTCTTTAGTGCTTTTGATAGTAAATTGAAACTAAATGGATAGAGCAGGTAGTCTTTTACCAAAATTGTAAATTTGATTTTCCCCAAAGTAAGGGTTTGATCCCAGGGTGGGGGCCAAACTTAGTATATAGTATTTATGTGTAAGTTTGCTGATACTGTATAAAATCTAAATGCAAACTTAGGAATAGCAGAAAAGGATGTACAAGAAATGGTGAATTTCACAACCCATGGTTATGACTTTAAGATGAGTCCAAATTAGTCATGTCTTTTGATGTTTTAATGCTAATACACCTATTATTTAAAGCTTTTCATCAGCGTATGCACTTTTGAGGGCAGTGAAACATCTTGTTTTATATTGTTGCTGAACATTAGAATTTAGCTTAGATATTTAGAACAGGAAGTTGTTTTTTTTTTAGATTTCATAGCCCATGGAAGTAGTGATACTTTTTCACTAGTATTCAGGTGACCGATAAGGCCTGTGGGCATCTTGTTGTATTATTGTTCTTGCAAATTGTGAGTAAAACATTTTTTCTTTCCTATTGATTTGTAAATTTAACCCTTATTTTTGTTTAAAAAGCCCTTAAAAATCCTAGAAAGGGCCCTTATTTTTTTGATAATTTTGTCCTAAAAATGGCCCTTATTTTTTGCAAAATGTCACTTGAAAGCCTGTAGTATCACTTAATAGAAAAACCTTGTTTTCTTTTTCCAGATTTTTTTACGTTATGAATACACTCAGGTATTGCCCAGAATTTTTTTTCAGAACCTCCCTCTCGGAGAAATATATAATCAGTGCACATTTTAACTTGATTGTGCACCTTGACCTACTTTAGGGCTAAAAGTAAATCAAATAGTTTTCTGTATTTTTCCTCATCATGGATACAGATAATTGCACTGAAGGTCTAACGGGCGTATGTTGTACCGTTTGCGGTACTCTTGTTTTCTCAAGACAGCAACTTGTTAGTTTTAAATATTATGCAAAACATATCAATGATCATCCAGTGGCGGATCCAGAATTTGTTAAAGGGGGGAATAGGTTGGGGATCTGGGGGCTCCAGGGATTTGAGGCTTTTTGAGTTATTTTATAAGTAATTTCAAATAAATTGTCTTCTGTTATGGAGTCGTGCCATGACTGACTAGTTGATAAGAAATTGTCCCTTCATTTGGGGAAAACAGAGAGTATAATTTTTGGACCCAAGAGTAAATTATCTCAAGCAGCTGAAGATTTTTGTGTTAAATGTAACAATCACACTATAGGTCTTTAAAACCTTGTTAATTGATGAATCGTGGTTAGTGAGAATTTTTGCCTGTTCTACAATGTATCAGAAGAGCGATTCTAGGCCCATGGGCCTCTTGTTAATTTTAACATGAATGTTGTTATCTACTATTAATCTCTTATACTAGTAATTGTATATCAATCGGCCTTATGCAACAAGCTATGTCTACATTATGTGCAATTTGGTATTTTATTTGTAACAAAATCGTAATCGTGTTTTTTGGCTGTAAATTGTATTTTTTCTTACCGGTCGTCTTGTTTACGTTTTCTCTAGTCTCGTGCAACCAGATGCTCGGCTATATCCGTCATTCTCCGACAAGCTGGTCGGAGATTTACGGAGACAGCCGAGTGTCTGGTTGAACGAGACTACGTTTTCTCTCATGGCGGTGCATTGTGAGAATAAACCGGTCGACAGGGGATGCTTACTCCTCCTAGGTACCTGATCTCAACTCTGGTGTGTTCAGGGGTCTGTGTTTGTCCGAATTATTTTTTTTGTATTGCTTATAGGAATTATGAGATCGGTCACTGTTCGTTATCTTCGCCTTTCATTTAAAATCATCGACCTTGTATTTTTGCTGGTGGACAGTTTGTCCCCGAGGATACTTGTCGCTCGATATATGTTCCTTCATGAATAAACACAATAACGAAACAATACTGGCTGACACATCGTCCAGTATAAAAAGGTGTCACTCTGTGGAGTCTATAAGGGACACAGGCTCCTACAGATCGGTTGGTGTTCGTCGGATTATCCTTCGAGATATCAAAGATTTCTCTTATGTACAATCGTCAGATTGTCAGCTTTGGTACAGAAACCAAAACTCATATACCCAAATTAAAGACTGTAATGTTCCTTTAAGTACGGTGGTATATTAAGGACACAGAATTTTTATTTTTTCAAAGATACTAGGCAAAAATTATCTCGTGCGCACGACTTATTACCTCGTGCGCACGACATAATATCTCGTGCGCACGACATAATATCTCGTGCGCACGACTTATTATCTCGTGCGCACGACATATTATCTCGTGTGCACGACATAATATCTCGTGCGCACGACATAATATCTCGTGCGCACGACATAATATCTCGTGCGCACGACTTATTATCTCGTGCGCACGACATATTATCTCGTGTGCACGACATAATATCTCGTGCGCACGACATAATATCTCGTGCGCACGACATAATATCTCGTACGCATGACTTATTATCTCGTGCGCACGACATAATATCTCGTGCGCACGACTTATTATCTCGTGCGCACGACATAATATCTCGTGCGCACGACTTATTATCTCGTGCGCACGACATAATATCTCGTGCGCACGACTTATTATCTCATGCGCACGACATAATATCTCGTGCGCACGACTTATTATGTCGTGCGCACGACATAATATCTCGTGCGCACGACATAATATCTCGTGTGCACGACTTATTAACTGATTAACTGTTGATTCATGCAAAAATCGGGAAAGGGGGGGGGGGCACTTTACTACTTCTTCAGCATCATATGTATGGCGTTTCTTAATTATAATAACTTTACAGGGGTTCATGTTTTCCAGGGGAATCCAAGGTAATTTTTTAGTTACTTTACTATGTACATTTGATAACTTCGCAAATTCCAGGGGAGGGGGGGGGTCCCGACGCCCCCCCCCTCTAGATCCGCACATGGCCGGAATCATTCAAATGGTTTTTTTTTTCTTTTTTATTATTTGGGAGGTTTTTTTTAATGCATACAGTGTAGGACTTGTCTAATAAACCATTTATAGGCGGATTCAGGAATTACTGAAGAGGGCATGCTTTGTACACGGACACAATAGATATGTCGAAGTTCATATTTTATTAGAATACAAATTGGATGTTTGTGAATGCTAAGATATTAATGGTAGGTACATCGACAGGGATGTTAGGACAACGAACACCAATGGACGGGTGTTCCCCTTCTAATACAAAGAAAAATAAATATTTTTCATTCATAATTTCTGGCGTTTTGGGCAATAATTTCTTAATTAATCGCATTTTTCTTTGTAAGATAACAACTAAGATAATTCCCCTCTTCGTAAATTTATGGAAAATACCAAGAAAATTATGTAAATAATGCTAATCTTATGAGTGTTCTGTAGAAGCAATGACGATAGGATGTACCAAGAAGTTTAAAAAAAAAAACGGTTTCGAAAGATGATGACAATTGGGGGCGATGTTTACATAGTGAAGTCTTAATATGATTGAATGGCGTACATGTGATAATGGAATATTATAATACATCTGTAAAATGTGAAAACAGCTTAAGTTTTCACGTTTTGCATATAGTTTACAATGTATTTTTTAGTTTATATATGTAGACTTTGTAGCATCTCTTTCGAAAAAGCGAAAATAACTCCTGATTTTTTTTAACTACACACACACGTTGCTGATTTTCATCAATGGATTTCGTATTTCTCGTGAGGACTTCTTTCACAGTTGGATTAATAACCCGTTGATCTTTTTTAACATGTGGTCTTTTTTTTTTTTATTCAAGAAAGGGGGCCTATCCCAAGAGACCTCCACCTTCTGGATCCAACAATGATCATTGCATATCTGGAAGTCGTCCGACTGAGGGGAGCTATTCCAATCTAATTGCTAGGACCTTTCCCTCTGTGATTGTCCATTTCATATTTTCGATTTCACCTACATAACCGTTAGACCAGTCAGTTTCGATCTAATTTGGTACATGCAATTTGTCCTCAGTAACTAAACATTAATACTTTCTTTACAGTATGCTAGTGCTCTTATGCATTTGCATGTTTACATACAGGTTTTCCGCATTCATTGTGTGTGTGTGTGTGTGTGAGAGAGAGAGAGAGAGAGAGAGAGAGAGAGAGAGAGAGAGAGTTAAAAACTGCGCTGAATATGGTGTATATGAACAAGGTAATTATCCTTGTGTTGTATACTTTCAATTTATAATACGGTCACAAGAGGAAATTACATCATCGTTATGTGGAAACTTTACAGCCACGTACAATTTAAGTAGAAACAGTGAGAAATGACCAGTGACCCAGGAGCAGGATTGGCCAATAATGGCTTATAAAAATTGATTACAAGTTATTGGTATTTATTGAAATCGTTTGAATTGGGTAAGCATTGTATATAACCTATAAAAACCTTCGTTGGAAACCCACGGGCAGTCTCGTACACGTGAGTCAACACATTGAACTTTTCTCATTTTAATGAATTATCCACCAATGAGAAAGTGAAACTCGGTATGAAAACGAAGATCATGTTATGAAAAAAAGCAGTTGTTTAAGATAAATCCGTAAGAATTAACACGATTGGAGAAATTTCCTTCACAAAAGTGTGAAGAAGCCAATCGGATTAGGGCATAAATTAATCATAAGAACAAGAAAAATTTAATGAGTTGGCCCACGGTCAGTAAGCATGTGCGAGACTGCCCTAAGGATAGCGGCAAGATGAAACCTTGCATCGCCTTTTATCTTTTCTTCAATTTGAAGCCCTATGACAACTTACTAATTTCACTTCCTTTCATATTTCTTTTTTTTTTATACTAGTATCTCTTGATATCGATAAAAAATCTCATAAACATGTATGATTTCAGTCTGCAATTATCCATAACGCACTATCTATCAATCACTTAAACAATTTTATTGATACATTGGCTGATTTAATTCTATATCAGTACAACAACCTCCACAGTTTTTCTTTTAGTTTTCCATACAGTTCCCGGCCAGATGAAGCACAGTCTGGCATTTGCCAGCCATTTTCTTCGATCAGAATGCGACAAATACTATCGAAATCCGGATCATTTGTATTTAAATTAGGGTGGTTAAAAGTACACTCATTTTTGCATGCATTTAAAAACCGATCATTAGACAGCCACAAATAATCCCTGGTGCCGTAATCTTCTGGTGACGTGTACATTATAACTGGACGTCCATGGAGTACGTGCTCGTTTCTTGACCTTCGAATCGGATGCAAATTCCAAAGAAGCTGGATGTCGTTCAATTCCTTCTGATAAAAACACATAAGAATACGAGATAATAAGTCGTGCGCACGAGATAATAAGTCGTGCGCACGAGATATTATGTCGTGCGCACGAGATATTATGTCGTGCGCACGAGATAATAAGTCGTGCGCACGAGATATTATGTCGTGCGCACGAGATAATTTTTGCCTAGTATCTTTGAAAAAAAAAATTCTGTGTCCTAAATATACCACCGTATTTAAGAGATATTTTTGATAATGACTTTTCAGACCCCATGTGTTCAATCTCAAAATGTTCGGCCAAAAAAAAAATGCAAAACTTGTGATATATTGATCACTAGAAATTCATTTAATAGTAATCTCACTGGACGTAGTTTCTGTACCAAAACTTTTGATAATTTGACTTGTAAATCTTCTAACGTTGTCTACGCCATTGAGTATAACCTGTGTGGCTTAATTTACGTGGGAGAAACCAAGGCTTCACTTAATAAAAGAATATCGGGGCACAGATTTCAAATAAATAATGGTGGTAACCAACTTCTTTACAAGCATTTTAATGCACCGGACCACTCCGTCTTGTCCATGAGGGTAAGGAGTTTGGAAAAAAATTACCATCACACAAACAATCCAACATTAAGCACCCCTTTTCGTAAACAACGAGAAGGTCACTGGATCAGGACCCTAGGCACTGCATTTCCGTATGGATGCAATGATAATGTTTATGATGTGGGAAATTTGACTAGTCCACAAGGAAATAACGTGAATGTGATGGGACTCTTTCCCTATACTCAAAGACGGAAACGCAGTCATGGACATTGTTCATATAAAAGACCAAGTATAAATGATGTCACGTTTGATTCACTTTTTCCTTACGTCAACAGACAATTAGGGCCACATCATATTCGTACAAAACTTTACTCTGTTCCATTGAGAGTTTTACATACGTTATTTGAAGAAGCTACAGCTAGTCTATACTTGGATTTTTCAACACCTGAATATAGACTGAACTCTATGATTATGGATGTTGCCTATCACAGGCTCTTTAAACCAGCACGGGTCATGGAAGATATTCCTTCCAAATCATGCCGCCAGTTCTTTGAACTCAAATTTACAAACAAAGGAATAGATGCCGTCAACATAAGCAACATTCTTCGTCATAAAAGGGTTCAGTCGTGTATTCCAACTTATTTCAAGTTCAAGTCTACACCCTGTATTTCCTACAGCTATATCCCTACTATTGCATCCAAACTTTTTAATTATAAACAAACTTTGCAGTGCATTCCTAGATATCAACCATCTTATACGTAATCCACCAACGTGTTCTTGTTCTTCATCTTCTTTCAACTATAGTCCAGCTGGACATGTCATTACTAGTGATGTTCATATAGTTGAAATGAGGACCTCAAATCACTTTTCTAAAAGGTCCTAAATACAGAGAACCTCGGTCTTTTAATTGGCGACAGAACTTCATCTCTATTATGAATTCTGTCAAAGATTATGCCAGACGATGGGTTAAATATGAAAAAGAAGAACTTGATACATTGTCAGAATGGGTTAAAAGCATACGAGGAATATTAAAATCCCGCATTAGACATATTAAAACAAAAGTACGTACCATCTATCCTTCTGTGTTTTGTAAATCAGAAGTGATAAAACAATTAGATAGGTTACATGAGGAATATGTTTGGTTTCAGCTGACAAAGCTAGTAACAACATTGTCTTTGTTTGTAAGGCTCATTATTACAACTGTATTTTAAACGAACTTGGCATTAATTCCACTTTGGTAATCGTACTTATACTCCAACTGCCCTTTCAAAAGATGAAATTCTTCAAAACCATGCTTCAGTTTTAGATACATTTAATATCCCAGTCAATGGCTCGAATGAATATGAGTTACCGTACCTATACTGGATTCCTAAACTACATAAAATCCTTACAAAGATACATTGCTGGATCCAGTAAGTGCTCTACCAAGCCCCTATCTCTGCTCCTCACGAAAATATTAACAACTCTGAAGGAGAAACTTCAAACGTACTGTGCGACTACATATGCCAGAAGTGGTGTTAATCAAATGTGGATTCTAAGAAATTCTAATGAACTTTTAGTAAACTTGAAATCGCAAAACTTTTCCCAAATCAATAACATCAAAACCTATGACTTTTCAACGCTATACACGACCATTCCTCACAATAAATTAAAGACTAGACTTTTTGACATCATAAACAGTTGCTTCGTCAACAAAAATGGAAAAAGGAAATATCATATCTAGTGATCAGTCATCCAAAAATTTACTTTGTTAAACACCACTCTGATTTCACGCACGAGTCTGAAGTTGAAATTAAAAATATGCTAGAGTTCCTCATTGACAATATCTTCGTGGTCTTTGGTGATCAGGTCTTCCAACAGTCTGTTGGAATTCCCATTGGCACGAATTGTGCTCCTTTATTAGCTGACCTGTTTCTCTATTCATATGAAGCAGAATTTATTCAAGAGAAAATCTCTTGCTGTCGCCTTCAATTCGACATTTAGATATATCGACGACGTTTCGTCTATTAACAGTAATAACTTTCATTCATATGTCTAACGGTAATAACTTTCATTCATATGTCGATTCGATATATCCCGGTGAGCTCGAAATAAAATACACCACAGAGTCGTCCACTTCTGCTTCATACTTATATATTTTATTGAAAGTAGACATTAACGGCAAACTGACAACTCAACTGTATGACAAACGGGATGATTTCAGCTTCTCCATCGCTAACTTCCCATATTTATGTAGCAATATTCCATTATCACCTGCATATGGTGTTTATATCTCTCAACTGATTCGATACGCAATAGCTTGTTCTGCGTATAGTCAGTTTTTAAATCGAGGCAAGATATTGACAAACAAGTTGATGATTTAGGGGTTTCAAAAGTCTCGATTGAAGGTAGCATATCGCAAATTCTATGGTCGTTATAACGATCTAGTTCGTCAATACAACCTATTATTGGGTAAAATGCTGTCTGATGTGTTTCATACCGATTGTTGGGCCGTTCTTGGAACACTGATTTTGACTACGGATAACTCCGTTTATCTGATCATGTTATAGGGCTCGCGGCGGGTGTGATCGGTCGACAGGGGATGCTTACTCCTCTTAGGCACCTGATCCCACCTCTGGTGCGTCCAGAGGTCCGTGTTTGTCCTTGCTGATAGGAATTATGAGATTGATCACTGTTCGTTATCTTCGTCTTTCATTGGAATGATAGTTATGAAGAAGAAGTTAAAAATGTCTTGTTCACACATTTAATAACTGACCATTTTGGCCCCACCCTGATACCAAAGCCCCTACCCCTGGGATTATCAAATTTACATCTTTGGTAAAGGGCTACCGGTACTCGCTCTTTCTAAATATTTATTTAGTTTCAATAATTTATCAACAGCACTAAAGAAGATGTTATTTAAGTGTTTTACACAAACACTATATACCAAGTTTGACCCCGCCCTGGGACCAGAAACCCTACCCTGGGGATCATGAACTTTACAATTTTGGCAGAGGCCTTCCTGCTCTCCTTCACCATGCATTTAGTTTTTCTTACACATGTGCGGCTCTTGATAGGAAGCTTTTTGAAAATTGGTCAATTTTGGGAAGTTTTTGCCCCGCCCCTAAGGCCCCAGTGGTGCTGGAGACCTGAAATTTACAATTTATGCCCCCCTTATCCCAAAGATGCTTCATACCAAATTTAAAAAGAATTGGACTGGTAGTTATCAAGAAAAAGTTAAAAATGTTGAACTGTTAACGCACAACGGACGACAACCGATTTGCAATAGGTTACTCAGGTGACCTAAAAATCTTGTTAACCATGAAATATTTCAAAAGTCGAAGTTATATATGAATAATCAATTATATGTTTCAAAATATTGAATTCAAGGGGGCAATAACTATGTTTTCATTAAATTATTTATCAAGTCCATTATGCGATAGAATTCCACTATTTTCACAAACATTTTGTATATTTTTTTAAAGAAACAGTTTCATGAAATTGTTATGAATACTATTATATCGTTTCAACCAGTTTTATTAATGACATTTTAACAATGCTGCTTAAGGAAAATTCCTTTTTCTGACTTGGATAACAGGTATATGTGTGCCAATTGATAAAAAATGCATTAATACCGCAACATACTTATTTTATCATCTTTATTTGTAAATAAGATACACACTGTATATTATTTGAAGAGTCAAAAATTAGACTGAAGAGACATTATTTGTCGAAATGCGCATCTGGTGCATCAAAATTGGTACCGTATAAGTTTTACATTGAATATTCTAGAGGGGTGGAATTACCTTAATACATTTTTTGAGGAATTCAGTTACTCTTTAAACAAATATGTAAACTGAAAAAGCATTAAAATCTGTCATTACCTTACTCATTAATTGACTGGTGTTGGTATTTTCAGTTGACATTTGCTTTTCTCCTTTTGTTAAGAGGTATATTTGTACTAAATAAAAAATCCCTAAATCATCGGACAACCACAAAGATTCATTCTCATTGACCCAGCTTCGTAAGTCCTCGATGTTACCGCGCATGATATGATTCAAAATGGTAGTGTCATTGTCATGGTAGGGGCCCCTGTCGATACAATACTCATTGGTTTCACAGGTAGTCTTCTTATGTGGAGGCAGAAAGACTGCCGTTGTAATTTTTTTTTTTAAACATAAATTTCCACTTTTATTGATGTAAAAGTAAGTTGCACCAAAGGCATGTATTGCCTGTTGAGACACTGCATCATCAAAAATGGATAGGGCAAAAGGTCGAGTGTTGTCTTGAATGATCTCTCTAATCACATGGTAAAAAAAAATGATTCCCAGTGACAAATCTACCACTCATTAAGGTTGTGCGAATTGTCTTTAATCCTCTGTAAATGTTAGCTTTGGATATTACAAACAATGTTGACAGGATGCAGTTAGATTTTCCGCCTCTTAACTTCATTAAGAAAATGGTCAAGCTTGTTCTGACACTACTTGCTAGATTTCTCCTTGACTATTCCGTCAACATATATCAGCAAGTCCTCAAACGCAGCTTTAAGATATTCCCAGCAGATTCTGATACTCACTGTCAGTTAGACTTTCACTGTTGCCAAAATCCAACCTTATTTTCTCAACACTTCAGATCTCATTTGTTGAACATGGTGTTATTAGCAATAGGTTCAAGTTCTTTCATGTCTTGTTGTAGGCGATTTGGATTGCCCCCGGCAGGAATGATGACCTCCTTTGAAATGAAGTTTTGCTGTCTTACTCCTACTGGGACAACAACTAGTTTTGAACCTGGTCATTTGCAGATACGGCATGGCGCGTGCCCTCTTTATGTACATGGGATTGATACAAAAGTGCTGCTGATGCTAATCTGTCACCCGCCTGTGTCCTAACCGACTTAATCTTCTGTTTTTAAAATACGGGGGTAACAATACATTGGCATCTACTGAACAGAAAATTATGATCGGATGGTGTCCTTCCCTGTCAGAGTGGTGATCACTGTCCTATATTTCTTTGAAACCCTGAACCTGAGTTTTGGTTTTACTCTTCGTGGACAGTTGAAACGGCGAAAGTGTTTGGGACCACTCCCTGGCATATCTGAAATATTTATTATGTCTTAATTATTGTTTTATTTTGAATTCCGCTTCTCATACAAAGCTTGTCCGGGTCACAACTTTTTGGTCTTTTGATTGATTGATGTTTTCCGCCACACTCAACAATTTTTCAGTTATCTGGTGGCGCCCAGTTTTTATTGGTGGAAGAGAGAACCCAGATGCAATGTACCTGGGAAGAGACCACCGACCTTCCGAAAGTAAGCTGGGAAACTTTCTCACTTATCGACGCGAGCAGGATTCGAACCCGCTCCGATAGAGGAGAGGCCGTGTGATTTGGAGCGCGATGCTCTAACCACTCGGCCACGGAGGCCCCTTCTGGTCTTTTGACACAGGCCTTTGATATTTGGTATATGGGTATACCATGATAAGAGAGTGTGTCGCGTACCCTTCAAAAGACCTCTGACCTTGAACTTTCATGTAAAGGTCAAGCATTGGGCAGGTTTTTGTCTGGATCATAACTTTTTTGTCTTTTAACACAGGCCATTGGTAATTGATATGTGGGTATACCATGATAAGGCAGTGTGTCATGTGCCCTTTTTGATGACCCTGACCTTTTACATTTGAATATAAAGGTAATATAGTAGAATTTTTAAGAGCATTTTTGTTGTCTGAACCATAACGTTTTTATTCATTTCTTTTTGAATTGGCCTTTGATATGTACTTAGCATTATGTGGATTTACCATGATAAAATTGTGTCGAGTGTCAATTTTGATTACCTTGACCTTTTATGTAAAGATCAAATAATAGAATTTTTGAAATTTGTTTTGTACGGACCATAACTTTTTTGTCTTTTGGCATAGGCCTTTGATATGTTGGTAAGTTCAATTCACTATCATATGTTCACTACACTGTTCCTTGGTTGAAGCTCATATACATACAGGTGACTGTTATGTACTGTAACTCTTAATTTTCCACTTTAAAGAAGATCCCTAAAATGGTTTTTTTTTTTTTAAACTATGCTGAAAATGGAATGGGAGACATCAGTTTTAGTGTGCTAAAACAATTCTTCCTAATATCAAATAATATTGAAATACGATTTGGATTAGAGCAAGCTCACATAACCCACGCTCCAACATTGCTTGACAATGCCTCACATAATGAATGTTAATGCTATGCATTACTGCAAGAACAGGACAGACGGACTCAAAAGGGGCATAACTCCCAGAAACATTATTGAATCAGAATTTCCTGGGAATATGTACATCTACACAGTGTGTTCTTATTAACTACAAAGTTTCATGAAATTCTGTTGTGCGGTCTCAGAGGAGTTGCGCTGACAAGAACAGGACAGACAGGCTCGATATTCTCAGTTCAATAGGGTCATAACTTCCAGAAGAATTATTGAATCAGAATTTTCTGAGAATTGCACAGTGTGTTCTTATTAACTACAAAGTTTCATGAAATTCTGTTGAGCGGTCTTTGAAGAGTTGCGCTGACAAGAACAGAACAGACGGGCTCGAAATTCTAAGTTCAAAAAGGGCATAACTCTCAGAAAAATTATTGAATCAGAATTTCCTGGGAATATGCACATCTACACAGTGTGTCCTTATTAACTACAAATTTTCACGAAATTCTGTGCGGTCTTAGAGGAGTTGCGCTGACAAGAACAGGGCATTGAGATCGGTGGCACTGACTTTACGTTACGTTATCTCAAATATGCATGGTATCAATGGATAATGAAAAAAACGCGGATGAGGGATTAAACACAATAAGTACACGTATGTCGCAGACTTTAGCTACATATAAACACGTGCTTTTTGCAGTTGAGAAATATTACCATTGTCGTACAGAATCTATTGATGTGCGAGTGGCGGATTGAGAGCCCCTTTTCCCCCCCACAAATTTTCAAGGTATTACTGCATATATTGATGATAAGGTTGAAAACATTCAAATCCTGCACAGAACATACTGAAATCAGAAATAATGGGAGTAAATGGCTAAGTATTTTGGCTAATACGTCCCCCTTTTTTCCCCGGAAATCCGGTATTCCGCAGTGTGAGTGTTAACTTTATTCATATGTTGCATTTCTTATGTTTTCATCATTGATTAATGTTACAAAAATGATGTTTTCTAGCTGTGTTCATAGTTAGGAAGTTATAGTACTGTTCCGTGGAAGTTATTGTATAGCTAAGCTCCGCCCCCTGGAAGTTACATGTATTGTACGCTGGATTTCTGCGAAAGGTTTTCTTTCTGATTTAATACATAATTAAGATAAGGAAAAAGTACCGCACCACGACACAAAATCTAATTATAAATCATTTAACTCATATTATAAATTGGGAATTCAAAACAAATATTTGATATTTTTTTCACATTCTAAGAATGTGTACAATATATCCTCAAAAGGTTTTATTGATCAATGTCAGTGGGAAATCTAGAGGGGGGTTGGGTTATGGGGGTTGCAACAATGTATATTACTTGTTTAATTTCTTTTTTAAATAATCCATGCATATGAGAGCATGAAATCTCCAAACCTGGGTATGTTTATTGGACCCTTCCAAAATCCTATTAATTCCTGATGACCTACATTGTTCACAATGCGATGCCGACTTTGATATGGGTGATGCGGAATAGTACTTTCTTCTACACGATGACATATTTGCATCACTAGATTTTTCCTTTATGACACCTTAGAGTGTTGAGGAAACTGATGAAATGGAGCAAGATCTGAAAATATCAGATATGTAGGGCCTGTCCTGCTCAGGTGTGCCTGTTCCAACACCCACACCACCTTAAAGATTAAGAAGAGGCCCATGGGCCACATCGCTCACCTGAGTCATCTTGGCCCATATCTGAAGACTTTCCATATATATTTGCATGTAAAACCTTAGTCCATATTATGGCCCAAACTACCCTTTGCAAACTTGAATCTACACTATGTCAGAAAGCATTCATGTAAATGTCAACTTCTTTGGCCCAATGGTTCTTGAGAAGAAGATTTTAAAAGCTTTTTCCTATATTTGTATGTAAAACTTTGAAACACCCCCCCCCCACTTGTGGCCCCATCCTACCCCCCGGGGGCCATGATTTGAACAAACTTGAATCTGCACTATGTCAGAAAGTTTTCATGTAAAAATCAGCTTTTCTGGCTCAGTGGTTCTTGAGAAGAAGATTTTTGCTATATATTTGTATGTAAAACTTTGATCCCCTATTGTGGCCCCATCCGACCCCAGGGGTCCATGATTTGAACAAACTTGAATCTGCATTATGTCAGGAAGCTTTCATGTAAATCTCAGCTTTTCTGGCTTAGTGGTTCTTGAGAAGAAGATTTTTAAAGTTTTTCCCTATATATTTGTATGTAAAACTTTGATCCCCATCCTACCCCCGGGGGCCATGATTTGAACAAACTTGAATCTGCACTATGTCAGATAGGTTTCATGTAAAAATCAGCTTTTCTGGCTCAGTGGTTCTTGAGAAGATTTTTAAAGATTTTTCCTACATATTTGTATGTAAAACTTTGATCCCCTATTGTGGCCCCACCCGACCCCAGGGGTCCATGATTTGAACAAACTTGAATCTGCATTATGTCAGGAAGCTTTCATGTAAATCTCAGCTTTTCTGGCTTAGTGGTTCTTGAGAAGAAGATTTTTAAAGTTTTTCCCTATATATTTGTATGTAAAACTTTGATCCCCCCTTGGGGCCCCATCCTACCACCGGGGGCCATGATTTGAACAAACTTAAATCTGCAATATGTCAGGAAGCTTTCAGCTCTTCTGGCCCAGTGGTTCTTGAGAAGAAGATTTTTAAATGACCCCACCATTTTTGTGATTATCTCCCCTTTGAAAGAGACATGGCCCTTCATTTGAACAAACTTGAAAGCCCTTCACCCAAGGATGCTTTTGACCATATGTTTGGTTGAAATTGGCCCAGTGGTTCATGAGAAGAAGATGAAAATGTGAAAAGTTTACAGACAGACGGACGCCGGACAAAATGTGATCAGAAAAGCTCACTTGAGCCTTCGGCTCAGGTGAGCTAAAAACGGTCTCTGAAAATGACATGCGAGAATTTCAGAATGCAAGGGAATCTCCGTCAACAAAGAGAAGTACAAAATGGGGGATCAAGTTATTGCAAGGTCCATTTCATGCAAATCATATTATCAATATTTCAGCTGGTTTTCTGTTTATTTGATCCACAAATTCATGAATAAAAGTGCGAAACATAATAGTTATACCAAAAAGTATTAGATATCAAATAGGCCCTAACATGCAAAAACTGGAGGAAATAGTTACCAAAATAAACAATTAAACAACAATAAAAGAAGCAAACAAATAATCAAATACAGATATGAAAAATATCTTTCTAGCACCCACAAGAAATATTTCCGATCAATTCTTAGATTGGCACTTGAAAGCCTTTGGTGAACATCTTGACTTCTTCGCAGTCAGTGCAGAGTTCCTTGCCAACAGGTTGAGAAAATTTTATTGTGATTGATTGATTGAATATTGTTTAACGTCCCTCTCGAGAATATTTCACTTATATGGAGACGTCACCACTGCCGGTGAAGGGCTGCAAAATTTAGGCCTATGCTCGACGCTTAGGGCCATTAAGCAGGGAGGGATATTTATCGTGCCACACTTGCTGTGACACGGGACCTAGTTTTTTACGGTCTCATCCAAAGGGCCACCCAATTTAGTCGCCTCTTACGACAAGCAAGGGGTACTGAGGATCTATTCTAACCCGGATCCCCACGGGATAATTTTATTGTGAGGCAAGGCCTAAAGAATAAAAAAAAAGGTCTTTAGAACTAACTGAAGTTCAAGCAGAGACTTACCACAAAAATCCCCTGAAAAGTCTATAAGGTCTGCAGAAAACAAGCACCTGCAGAATTTGTGTAGGTACATCGATGTCGTAAGAGACAAAGAATTTAAAGCTGCCAATCACACTCTGGATGGGATGTTAAAATGTACGACAAAAACGGGGGCATCCAGGGCCAAAAACCATAAAGATATCCATACAGAGGATCTACATAGAATCTCTTCATATATGAAAGGTGCACCATCCTCTCCTGTTGTACTGTGGCAATGTGTGTGGTACGATCTTTCGATTCATTTAGAATTTCACCACTAGTTGCGTATTGATTCGTTTCACTTCCAAAAGGATGAAAATGGCCTGGAATATGCAACGTTTCGTCATAAGACGCAACAAAGAAATTTCCAGAGTGAAATTAAATGTCATGAAGCTCTGTCCGACAAACGAATTTATGAAATTCCAGGGAGTGAAGCATGTCCAATAAAGAAGCTTCATCTGCTGACGAGCGAAACAAATCCCAATAATACACACCTCTTATAACTGCTACAATTATGGAGCGCCAAATTAACATAAACACAAATAATTGAAGATATCTTCAATTATTTGAAGATATCATCAATTCATATGATGCGTGCAACAATTTAATTAAAGATCTCTTCAAATAATTAATGATATCTTCAATTCTGAATTATTGCGCGCATTAATTGAATTGATGATAGCATTAATTCTTCAGCTGAATTGATGCGCGCTTTAATTGAATTAATGATCTCTTTAAATGAATTAATGATCTCTTTAAATGAATTAATGCTATCAACAATTGAATTGATGCGCGCTACAGTTCAATTGGAGAGAGCATTAATTGATATAATGCGCGCATTAATTCATTTGATGAGAGCAATAATTGATTTAATGCGCGCATTAATTCAATTATTGCTCTCTTCAATTAAATTAGTAATATCTTTAATTCATTTGAAGAGATCAGTAATTCTTTTAGAGAGAGCAACTATATAATTAAAGATATCTTCAATTCAACATATCCACAATTGAATTAATGATCTCTTTAATTGTTGCTCTCTTTAAAAGAATTGATGCGCGCATTAATTCCTTATACAAAAGCATTGTAAATAATTAAAGATATCTTCAATTGATATTTCTACGGAATTGATGCTCTCATCAATTGAACTGAAGAGCAGTAATTGAATTAATGCGCATATCAAATGTATTTTTGCTCTCATTAATTCAATTGATGCGCGATCAATTGAATTGAAGAGAGCAATGCAAGGTGAAGATAACGAACAGTGATCAATCTCATAACTCCTACAAGCAATACAAAATAGATAGTTGGGCAAACACGGACCCCTGGACACACCAGAGGTGGGACCAGGTGCCTAGGAGGAGTAAACATCCCCTGTTTGAATTAAATCAATTATTGCTCTCATTAATTCAATTGATGAGAGCAATAATTGATTTAATGCGCGCATTAATTCAATTAAAGAGTAGCAATAATTGAATTGATGACATCATCAAACAATTGAAGATATCTTCAATTATTTGAGTTTATGTTAATTTGGCGCTCCATATACAAAGACGCATATTTTGTAGGCCTGTGATTTTATAGAATATATACAGGAGTTGCAGTGACCATACGGAAGATTGTAATTAAAAATTTACTCTTCCAAAAAGCACAGATTGGGTACATTTCACTTACATTTTCTTCGTGTGCAACATTAATTGCCATTTGACATGTCGTATGCCAGTGCCAGTTGTGGAACGGTGCTGTTAATTGTTGTCTTTATCTGAGGAAATTGCATTATCATACTGTAAAAGAACAATGCTTTTCTTCTCCCATCTTTTTCGCTGGACTTTGGCGACAATGTTGTATCTATTTGCGGTAACAGACATCACAAACTGCCCTCGCCGCCTTGATCATTATATTTCCATGTTGTTTACGTTCGCAAGAGCTAAGATGGTTGTCGTAAGTTTTTTGGTGCGTTTATCGAAGCATTGAAAATTCAATGAATTTTGCTAGTAAATGGTACAAATTTGCTATTTCTATTTCAATATAATCATTTATTAATTGTTTATTCTCCAAAAACTATCAAGATAAATTTTACGCCACTCAAACTATGGCGACCCACTTACGTTAAAAAAACCGGTGATAAGTCTCCATCCTTAATTAACGCACATTTACATGTAAATTTACACATATTAATACAGTGTATGTGTGTACTTACAACAGGGAGTGTGGTATGTATATAACAATGACAGTTCATGATCTTATTAAGTTAGCAATTTAAGCATCCTCTGTTTGATTTTTAACAGACTTTATGACCGCAGCACTCCAATACTAGACTTCTAGCAATTTCTTTCTAAACTAAATACTTGTATCTTAATATTTAGATTAATAATGAGATTACCTTTTAATTCCATTCAAGTATAAATTGTCTGTTAGCATTTAAGCTATTTCACATCTGTTCATTTCTCATTCTATGGAGCCCGTGGGGATCCGGGTTAGAATAGGTCCTCAGTACCCCTTGCTTGTCGTAGAAGGCGACTAAATGGGGCGGTCCTACGGATGAGACCGCAAAAACCGAGGTCCCGTGTCACAGCAGATGTGGCACGATAAAGATCCCTCCCTGCTCAAAGGCCATAAGCACCGAGCATAGGCCTAAATTTTGCAGCCCCTCACCGGCAGTGGTGACGTCTCCACATGAGTGAAGTATTCTCGAGAGGGACGTTAAACAATATTCAATCAATTATTCTATGGATTGTAAACTTAGTTTTCATTGGTTCTGTTTCAATCTTTCTTTGACGCTGTATCTCTTTGGGTTTAACGCTAATCGGCAGGATGTCAGTAAATGTACAAATGTTCACATAAACTTATCTCAACTAAGGCAAACCTTTTATACACGCAGGACTCGTTCGCTTCAAGTTTTGATGTGATACATAAATACATACATGTATTATACCAGGTGTAGAACCAAATTACAAATAAAAGCAAGTTCGATTTAAAAAGGGTACACTGTGTTTGGGGAAAATTGTTGAAAAAATTGTTTTATCTTTTACAGTGTTGTTTTCGGGGGGGGGGGTGTGTCCCGTGGGAATCCGGATTAGAATATGTGCTCAGTACCCCTTGCTTGTCGTAAGAGGCGACTAAATGGGGCGGTCCTTCGGATGGGACCGCAAAAACCGAGGTCCCGTATCACAGCAGGTGTGGCATGATAAAGATCCCTCCCTGCTCAATGGCCATAAGCGCCGAGCATAGGCCTAGATTTTGCAGCCCTTCACCGGCAGTAGTGACGTCTCCATATGAGTGAAATATTCTTGAGAGGGACGTTAAACAATATTTAATCAATCAATTGGGGGGGGGGGGAGACTTTTATTCATTGGATATAAAATTTGAATGTCTTAAACAGTAGGATTATTTTTTTCATTTTTTTTCTTTATTAATATTTTACACGGTAAGTTAATGAATTTAAAATACATATGCATTAGTATGAAGTCACAGTCACTTGTTTCTGTAAAACACTTACGACCTCTGTATACTAATAATAACACAAGGTGCCTAGCTTCAAATGACACCGAATGGCACCCCCTGAGAATGTCGACCTTTTGAGCTTCCAGGGAATATGCTATGTAAATGTACTTAATACCGTTCTCTTGTACAATCATTCAACTTAAAAAACATGTATGGCATGACTGCATTTATTGCCTATTATCTCCGAAAACTGCAACAATATATGGGTCTACAGCTCGATTTTCCGTTACATACCACGAAGTACTTTGTACTGATACCGCGCAGAATAAGTGCGCGATTTTGACTGGCTAGCATACTCTTCTAAAATTACGTTTGTATCATGGATGTGGTGTTTTTCCTTTTATAAAAAGTGTACAATAACTGGAGATACACCAGCGGGCGGAACCATCATTTGCATATTTTTTTAAAAACTGTGCTGTGTAAATAAATTATTGAACACCACTTGACAATTTCAACACATGGTGAAGTATTGTATATTTATTTCGGTGTATCTTGATTTATTTGGACGAAGGGCGGTGACGAGTGCGAAGCCCTTCGTCCAAATAAATCAAGATACACCGAAATAAATATTCAATAACTTACTTGTATCATGACCAATTAGAAATGTAATATATTTCATGTGACCAGTGGTTATTGCATGTTTTTTTTAATTACCCCAATGAAAAGTAAAGTTTTTGTCAGGTGATCGCTTGGGTATTTTCCTCTTCCCGCCATGCATGCTCATCGCGCACTTATCGCCCGATAGTTGGTGAGAGCGGATGTGCAGAATGTGTCTGATCAGAGCACCTCAACTATGATCATTGGCGATTTGTAACACGATTTGGGTTTACAGTTTACAGTTTTTATACGCCCGTCTTAAGACGGTACGTATTATGGTATGGCGTTCATGTCCGTCCGTCTGTCAGCTTTTTCGTGTCCGACCCGTAACTTAAATACTACAAGGCCTAGAATCATCAAACTTTGTCTGTAGATACATTTTGGGGTAGAAGGTGTGTCGCACATTAAAACCAGGTCACTGTGACTTTTCATTAAGAAGATATGGCCATATCCGTCCGTCTGTTAGCTTTTTCGTGTCCGACCCGTAACTTAAATACTACAAGGCCTAGAATCATCAAACTTTGTCTGTAGATACATCTTGGGTAGAAGGTGTGTCGCACATTAAAACCAGGTCACTAAGACTTTTCATTAAGAAGATATGGCCATATATGGCAAAAACTTGTCCGGCTCATAACTTGAAAACTATTAGACCTAGAATCACCAAAATTGGTCAACTAATGCATCTTAGGTAGAAGGTGTGTCGCATCCTACTTTAAGGTCACTGTGACATTTAATTAAGGTCATATAAAAAAAAATGTTTTAATGGGTACAATCTATACTGTTAACAATATGTGACGGGCGTATCATGTGCCGTGGCGGTGCACTTTATTATTCAATGATGACCTTGAGAATTTTCTCACAAGCATGTGAGGATTACACATTTCGTGAAATTAAACTGGGAGGTGATAAAATGGATATCGACACGGCCGCGAGCCTAGATCTAGTGAATTCTAATTTGAACTTCACCATGTGTTGAAATTGTCAGGTGATGTTCAATAATTTCTTTACACAGCACAGTTTTAAAAAATATGCAAATTATGGTTCCGCCCACTGGTGTATCTCCAGTTATTGTACACTTTTTATAAAGGGAAAAACACCACAGCCGTGACACAAATTAGAATTCACTAGATCTAGATCGCGGCCATGTCGATATCCATTTTATCATCTCCGAGTTTATTTTCACGAAATGTGTGATCCTCGCATATGCTTGTGAGAAGATCCCCATTGAATAAAAACTGTAAACCCAAATCGTGTAAAGCGCCAATGATCATAGTGTAGGTGCTCTGATCAGACACATTCTGCACATCCGCTCTCACCAACTATCGGCCGATAAGTGCGCAATGAGTATGCATGGCGGGAAGAGGAAAATACCCAAGCGATCACCGGACAAAAACTTTACTTTTCATTGGGGAAATTTAAAAAATCATGCAATAACCACTGGTCACATGACAGCTATTACATTTCTAATTGGTCATGATACAAGTAAGTTATTGAATATTTATTTCGGTGTATCTTGATTTATTTGGACGAAGGGCGGTGACGAGTGCGAAACACGAGTCTCCGCCCAAATAAATCAAGATACACCGAAATAAACATACAATAACTATTACTTGGAATTCTTTAGAGTTATTTATAGAAAGATGAATAGTCCGAGATGAATTAAAAAGAAAAGAGAAAACGATGGTTTTAATGGTAACCATTGACCACAATTGATCTTATTTCATATTATTTAGTTACTAACGTTAGGGGAAAATGCTACAAAAAATAGAACACCCCCCCCCCATTATTGCATACAATATTTTCCGTTCCGTAACGGGTTTTAGCAACACCCACGAAATAATCCTATGAAAAGCTAATATAGGGTGTTTTTCTTACACCATGATTAATTTATAGAATTTGGCTTCAGGGTGTGACACACTTTCTTTCCATCATAAAAATAGACAAATCGTGTACTCTCTATATTATATTTTCACTTGACATAAGGTGTATGTATACCAAGTTTGATAGTCTTAGCCCAAACGCTTCGGTCTGTATCTTGCTTCTACAACTTTGACCTTGAGAAATAAAAATAGGCATCCCCCACTTGGCATAAAGTGTATGTGTACCACGTTTGACGGTCTAGCCCCAACAGTTCGGTCTGTATAATTCCTACCAGGTTTTCCTACTAAGTGATACTGTAACTTTGACCTTGAAAAATAATAGGCATCTTTCTCTCATCATGGTGATTAAATGTACCAAGTTGCAATATCCTGGAGCTTATGGTTCGGTTTCTATTCTACCCACAAGGTTTTCCTACTAAATGATACTACGACCTTGACCTTTGATCTTGAAAAACAATAGGTATCTTCCTCTCATCAAGTTGTAAAATCTTGGAGCTTATGATTCGGTCTGTTTCCTGCCCACAAGGTCCGGACAGACAGACGGACGACGCCATACCATAATACGTCCCGTCTTCGACGGGCGTATAAAAAGGGTCACACCAGGGAAGAAAACAACCTAAAGTTAAGATAACAAATAGTGATCAATCTTAGAATACAAAATTAAGAGTTGGGCAAACACCGACATACCAGAGGCGGGATCGGGTGTCTGGGAGGAGTAAATATCCCTATAGTAATGCGTAGTCAAAACCGGTGTGTAAAGAACGGCCTAACAATTGGTACATGTATGAAACACGTCAGACAACAGTTGTATGAATGTAAATAAATCACTGATTTTACAAAATCCCATGACTACACATAAGGATGGAATTACTTGATGGAAAAACTTTATTTTTGAAATCTTCATTATTTGGATCCAAAATCTCATGAATCGTTGCATATATGTAGGAACTTGATAAAAAAAAAAATCAAGACAGTAGGACCACACTAAATCAATGATATGCGAATTTTTCCAAGTTTTTTCTCTCCGGGGTGGGGCGCGTGAATCGGGGATGAAATTTTACTTGATGCATGGGTAATATCGGGTGTATTTTGTGGATTCAAGTTCTGCTAATTCATGACCCCGTTTATCCTGCGTGGGGTCATAATATGGGTTCAAAATTCTTCGTGGGAAAAACGAGGGTAATTTTTTTTCTAAAAAATCTTCTGATAAACAACAGGGTAGGGTTTGTGGTCAATGGGCCTCCTGTTTCTTTATCTAAGTTAATGAAAATGTCTCGCTCGTGTCTTTTTCACTCATATGAAGACTTCACCATTGTCGGCGAAGGGCTGCACAATTGCCAATATTTGTCAGTTCTTTCCCCTATTTCAAACATAGGTGGCGCAAGACTCGTTTACGTCCTTGTTGTCTTCCGGTGTACGTAAGATTTATGGGAGAGTGTACGCTTTTTGTTATGTAAACAGGGGGCGGGGGTAGGCTACCCGAGAAATGAAGCTTATAAAAACAAACCCCAAGTTGTTCGTTTTCATCATACGTAACAGCGACAACGACCGTTTCAAGTTCTACACAGCGTCGTGCGCCAGAAACACTTCAGTCTTCAGTCCGACTTCACAGACTTTGCTGCAGAAAATATTTACGGTGGGTTGAAGATCAGAATTTTATGAATTAAATTTAATGTTTTGGGTATTGCTGAAACGCGGAACAGAAAACTGAACGGAACGGAATTTAAGAATTGGAATGATTAATGTAGCTATAAATATATGTAAAGATGTGCAACAAATCATGTAAACAAACAGGGGGCTACCTGCTTCGAGACCGATTCACGGAGTATAAACCAACTTTATCGAAGGAATTTCTGCGAATATCTCGTCAGGCTAATGTAGTTCTACTTATGTCTTTCATCCAAATCATATTCATTTAAAAGTTTTTCTGTCATAAAATTAGCGCAAGTTCACATGGCATGGACTTCCCTTCTTTTTCAAAATCTTAAAATATTTTATTTATTTATTTATAATCGCTCAGACTTCATTTTTCTTTATACCGAGACGTTCACGACACTAATCAACACAACTGATGTGTATCCAAACTCCATTTTGAAAGCTATTTTTAAAAAAAAGAAGTAAAAACATCGAGGGAATTCGGCCGGATAAATAATACCAAACACATTAGTTTTAATATATTAATGTTAGAAATTTTATGGGGAAAATCAATTTGTCCAATGGCTATTTCAATAAGCAATGTTTTTAAATTGAAGGGGGTGGGTGGGTGGTGGTGGTAATGCTTTCATTCTCGCACTTACTCGATCGTGAAACTTGATCTTACTAATGACTCACAAGAGACATCAAAGCGCAATATCTCTGACGGGCTGGTGATAAGAAGTAGTAGGGAGTTCGCTTCATGAATTGCTGGTGATAAAAAGTAGTAAAGAGTTCGCTTTATGAATGCATTAAAAATTAAATAAAATCGTTGTTTTTCGCCTCTAAAACTAAGAACTGCTCAAATATATTTCCTTGGCACGTACGGTAATGCAAACCACGATGCCCCCCCCCCCCCCCCCCATAACCAACCATACCACTTACTATTCATGACTGAAAAATTATTAATTAATTCTAGATTTTTAAATGAATCTTAACGTATCCTTACAACAACATTGCAGAGAGTCTCAAAATTATTTTTTATTCAATATTTATATGTGAGTGTCGAAATATTTCATCATTATGTTTAAAATAGGAATATGTATAATATTATAGTGTTCTAATTTTCTCTTCTGAACATGCCATTGCTACAAGGGGATTATTACAGGTATATGAATTTAGATAAGTGTTAGTGTAAACACTAAAACATTATTTTATTGCAATATAAACAGGTATATGCAGTACACTAAACAATGAAAATGACTTACAATAGGATTCGAAAACAAATAATAAAACGTTTCCTTTATGTAGATTTACATTTATAATAATGATGTGCCCAAATTGGTTGTATAGGATATTGTTATGCCAATAGTTACAAACATGTATATCTGTGATTAAGATGAGTAATAATGGTAAAAGAATGTAATACATATATATTATTACTACAGTAACTTGATCCGAAGAGTCGGATCACGTCGAGTTGACAGGCGCGGATCATCAGATCACACGAGACGCGAAGCGTCGAGTTTGATCTGATGATCCGCGCCTGTCAACGAGACGTGATCCAACTCTTCGGATCAAGTTACTGTAGTAATGATAAATTTATTATATACCCCCTTCTGCATTTTAAATCCACATTTATAAGATGATAAATGTAATCCAAATTATCAAAAACAGACATACCATGAAATTATGTTTTGTGTACGCAGTTTTGTTTTGTGACGCGGTCAATATTTTCCACAAATAACGTTGCGTTGATGCATTGTGACGGCATCAGTTTCAGAGGATACTGATACGGAATCAGAAAACCACAGTGTGGTGATCCGGAAAACCGGATCACACGCTGTGAAATCCACAGTATCAACGAACGATACATTGATGGGTATATAATAAAAAAGGAGAATTTAATGATGATGATACTTAAAGTGCTAATGATGGTAATACTAATGGTAGAGGTAGTGATGAAAATAATGGTACAGTGTATCAAGAGAAATAAAAGTTAATGTCTTAGCTTTGTTGTGTGAAATATTTGTGAAAAAGGAAGAATGTGCGAGGGTTGTTAGATTTTGAACCTTTTGGATGCGTCATTGAATTTGTAATCAGCTTGAAAAACATAGGTGTTCGTAAGGGAAAGGGGGGGGGGGGTAATCAAAAGAGAAAAATAATTCTGGATCTGTGCATGTATGTGCAATAGTGTTGAATTTATCATTATTTAAATCAAGATGCGTTTTATGTTCAAAAGAAGTGCTGTTCGCAGTTTTACAAGGTTGAAAGATTTGCGACAAGACTTTAAGGACATTTTTATCACACAATGATGTAGTGACTTGGAAAGATGTAGAAAAGAAATCAGGAGAATAAAGGCAGTCGAAAGCATACAGTTCAGAACAAGTCGTCAAAGGTTAAAGAAGTCACAGGGAAGGCAGCAGAAATATAATGTATATAGTATTAAAATCTTTCAACCTCATTCATGTATATGTTTGTAAATCTAATACAGGACTTCCATTTTTCATGATTAAATATATATGTAAAACTCTGAGAGAAATTTAAGCTAAAATAGGCTGTTTCTTCTGCCCAATCCTATTTATGTACCGAGTATTTGACAAATAGGTATTGTTTAAATTGAACTTGATCAAAGCATACATGTAATCATGTATATATAGCTACGCCTAAACGGTAGAGCCATCAACATATTAAAAAATTAAAATACTTCCTTCCAAACCACACTCTTATCAACCCTCGATTAATATCGGCCATCGAGTTGATATAAGTCCATTATTTGATACGAAAGCCATTACTAGTATGTACGATTGTATCTATAACATTTATTCAGAATACAATTTCATGTTGGACCTTGCCTAGTCCTATAAACATGGACTGCTTCTCGATGAATAACGTATCATTTATCATGGGTATACACATAATGTTACTATAAACTGGTTCCCCGCTGATTGGTGCTACACACAAACCCGTAGAGAAGCGAGATCAACAGGGAACCAGTTTAATGTTATCGCTTGTCTTGTCATGACGTCATGTAGCATTGTGACGTCACAATAAACAAAGAACAAATCGAGGTATTTCGGGAAAGTATAAAGTCTAATGGTAGAGAAAGACTGTATTCACAAAGTGGGAAACATGATGCAAGGGTCGTCAACTCCATCAGAAAAAAGCGGGAGGCATACAATAAAAAAGAAATATCTAGATTATATTGATATCATCAAATCAGAATTGTATCAACACGGGTACCGCTTCGTTAAGTTTCTGGGTCAGGGAGGCTACGCCAAGGTCGTGCTCGCCGAAATCATGCCTGGCAAGTTAGCCCGCTACGAGGCTGATGCGGATTCGACAGGGAATGCCTGTGTTCTGTCGGTAAGGTTTATCTTTTTTCTTCATCAAGCATTTATGCCATTATTACTCTTTGATATACAATAATTTAACATAACCACCATTTATGCAAGTCAAGGTCATATGTTTAATGTTTACATGTAATATTATCATGCTTCGTGTATTGGACTGGTTAGCTCAGTGGTCACTTAGTCCGAAATATCTGACGTTTTCCTGGCTTTTTTTTTTTTTTTTAATATATAATTTTGATATCTATCGTACCATATTTCGGACTATGGTCACCTTACTAGTAATGCAAAGGTCCGGAGTTAGAAAGAGAGGTTACATATTGAATAGTAATATTGTCTCAATGTATATGCAATGAAAATTATCAACAACGTCAAGATAAAAAGTATGGTGGTAATGTAAGGAGTTTGAGCAAGTGAAGGGCAAGTATAATTCTTAAAACGCAAAGAAAAAGAGCTTTCAAATTTGTTAAAATGATTGATTGTATAGATTTGCTTAACGTATCTCTCAAGAATTCTTCATTCATATGAAGATGTCACTAAGACCGGTGAAGGGCTTCAAATTTGGGCCTATGCTCGACGCTTATGGCCATTGAACAGTGAGGGTTTTTTAGCGTGCCACACCTACTGTGACACGGGTCATCCGTTTTTAAGGTCATCTCGGAGGACCCGTGACATTCACACCTGATGCCGAGCGTTTGGCAATGGAACTGTCCCTACACCTGTTTTAATGACTTAGGTCTGTCGCGGCCGGGATTCGAACCCCGGCTTTCCGCATGCGGGGCGAACGCTTTAACCTCTCGGTCACAAGGTCATGCCCCCATCAAAGGGGATATAATTACAAAAATAGGGTGGGACCATTTAAAAATATTCTTCTCAAGAACCATTGGGCAAGAAGAGCTGACATTTATCTGAAAGCTTCCTGAAATAGTGCAAATTCAAGTTTGTTAAATACCATGACCCCTGGAGGTAGGATGGGGCCACAATAGGAGATCAAAGTTTTATATACAAATATGTAAAACTTATACGGTACCAATTTTAATGCACCAGAAACGCATTTCGACAAATAATATCTCCTCAGTGATGCTCAACCGAAATGTTTGAAATCCGAAATAACTCTGAAGTTTTAGAGCTAAATATATCCAAAAACAGCATGCCAAAATAGTGGAGCCAAATTCGTCCAAGGATAAGAGCTATTGCATGAGGGAGATCATCCTTAATTTTGAAATGAATTTCTAAATTTTATAACAGCAATTAAATATACATCCGTATTTTCAAGCTAGTAACGAAGTACTTAGCTACTGGGCTGTAGAGACCCTCGGGGACTAACAGTCCACCAGCAGAGGCCTTGACTCAGGGGTCATAATGTAAGGAAATCTTAAAAAATCTGAAGAACTATTGGGCGAGAACAGGTGAGATTTGCATGAAAGCTTCCTGACATACATGTAGTGCAGATTCCAGTTTGTTCAAATCATGCCCCTCTGGGGTAGGATGGGGCCACAATAGTGGATCAAAGTTTTATATGCAAATATATAGGGAACATTTAAAAAAAAAATCTTCTCATTTTTAAAAACCTTCTCAAGAAACCACCACTGTGGTCTAGAGGTAAGAGCGTTCATCCTGCATGCGGAAAGCGGGGGTTCGAATCCCGTCCGCGATAGACCAAAGTCGTTAAAACAGGTAGTGACAGTTCCATCGCCAAACACTCGGCATCAGGTGTGAATGTCACGAGTCACAGTGGATGTGGCACGCTAAAGAACCCTCACTGCTCAATGGCAATAAGCGCCAAGCAAATGCCCAAATTTGAAGCCCTTCACCGGTCTTGGTGACGTCTTCATATGAGTGCAAAATTCTTGAGAGAGACGTTAAACAAGATACAATCAATATTTCTTCTCAAGAACCATGGGATAGAAAGCTTCCTGACATACTACAGATTCAAGTTAAAATCATGACCCCTGGGTTAGGATGGGGCTAAAATAGGGGATCAAAGTTTTACACACATATACAGTGTATGGGGATTTAAAAAAAACAACTCTTCTTCTCAAGAACCATTGAGCCAGAAGAGCTGAAATTTACACGAAAGCTTTCTGACATAGTGCAGATTAATGTTTCTTAAAATCATGACCCCCGGTGGTAGGATAGGGCCATAATAGGGGATCAAAGTTTTACAGACAACTATATAGAGAAGTATTTTTTAAAAATCTTCTGAAGAATCACTGGAATAGAAACGTTTACATCGAAAGCTTCCTGACAGTGGTGATTCAAGTTTGTAAATATTATGGCCCCTTGGGGTAGGTTGTGGCCACAAAAGGGATGAAAGCTTTACATGCGAATAAATAAAGAAAACATCTTTAAATAGGAGCCAAGGTGTGATTCAGGTGAGCGATGTGGCCCATGGGCCTCTTATTAATTCAGCGGTGTATTTAAAAAGTATATGATACTACATTTAAGGAATTCGATGCAAAAACTTTTCAACCCAAGTAAGGACTAGTCACTATTAATAGATCGTAACTTAATGTGGAGTCGATAACATGATTATGCCTTCCTTTTTTGCACTGAATGATTTATTGAGAGAACAAGTGGTGACTGGATGTATGCCGCAGTGCGTTCGAGACGTTGAACACTGGTTGTGTCGTAGGAACGATGAAATGCGACTCGGCTCCATTTCAATATCAAGTATACAGCTCAACACCTTTTTATCTGAATTGCCCTTATTGACTGAACTCCATATAACGCAGTTCAATTTCATTAATATCTCCCAGATTAAAAGTCGTTGCTTTCGAACTCGTAAAGCAGACGATACATACCGGGAACTTACAATCGGTGTGGAAATTCCCGTTCTATCGAATAGCGGTCATATTAGAACGGGGAAGATGCATTCCATAGAAAAGTCAATCTGATTAAAACCAGATCCTGAGATCCGCTCACTTAGATCTACACTCAGGATCTGGTTTTAATCAGATTGTAGAAAACTAGTCCCACGTGCTAAATGCAGATGAACTCCGGATGATTATCTATTTTTTTGTTTTTGGACTAAGAAATAAAACGAATTTTTCATCCAATCAGCATCGTTGTTAAGTCATCACTTTAAAAGTTATTAAATGGTTTAGGCATCATCTTGAAGTAATTTATACATTTACTAGTGGGTTTTATGGTTTAAGTCCGTTTCGAAATTTAGGTGAACATTGGCGCCACATATGGCCTTTATCCTACCTTCTGTAATCAATGTTAACGAAATGTTTAAATTCGCCAACGCAACACGTGTACCTAATACTGAATATGTTAATTTATGAAGGAATTACAAAGCGAATCTCTGAAGGAGATATTTTCTGTATATTAATAAAAACTATTACCAGTTTAGACCTCCATTTTTAGAGAGTTCTCTGCAGTCATTTTTTAAAAAATCTTCTTCGCAATCAGGTTGCCATTAAGGTAATTAGCAAAGAAAAAGTACCTCAAGATTTCATCGATGAGTGCCTTCCAAGAGAATTGGAAAATCACTCCAAGCTTCACTCACATCAACACGTGGTAAGATATTTGTTTTCCAAGTAATTTTTCTCATTTATACGGAAAGGTTTAAGATCAACAATTACCAGAGAAAATATATTAGATACTCATGACATTAAAGTGAAGATGTAACAAGTAATTTAATAAGATATTTTAACGCATCGTCTTATAGGTACGCATATACGAAACCATGCAGACACGCGAAAATGCGTACATAGTAATGGATTATTGTCCAAATGGCGATTTGGTGGACTTGATCAATCGACACGTGAGAGGAGATGAAAGAGGAATTGGCGAGCCTAAATCTAAAAAACTTTTCAAACAGCTCTGCGAGGCCGTACATCACATGCACAGTGCTGGTATTGTACACAGGTAATTTCTCTCTCTCTCTCTCTCTCTCTCTCTCTCTCTCTCTCTCTCTCTCTCTCTCTCTTCACGCACACGCATGTATTATAACATATTTTCAATTGTAGGGATTTAAAATGTGAAAACATTTTGCTTGACAAAGACAACAATATACAGCTAACCGGTGAGTAATATTTTATGGTTATTCGAGATTTGTTCTGCGGTACATACATGTATACTAGGTATAAATGAGTTAACATTGATTATTTCATTGTATCTAGATTTTGGGTTTTCTGAACGTTGCAACGAAAGTAACCAGATGCTGAAAACCCGTTGTGGAACATTTTCATATACTGCGCCAGAAGTGATGACTGCCGACTCTTACAACGGTTTCCAATCTGATATTTGGAGTCTGTATGTTATCAATCCTTAAGTATATTCATTTTTATTGTAAATACAAGTAAAACTTAAGACTAGTTTATTTACATTATGATGAATATTAGACAAGTTATGTACCCCCTCTGTCAGGGGGAGACATGTTGTCTTTTGTACTCTCCGTCCGTCCGTCTGTCTGTCACAAAATCTTGTGAACGCTTCTTCTCCTATATGGATTATCGGATAGAATGAAAATTTCAGAAATATTTGGTTTCCGGATGATAACTCAGAAAGTTTAAATCCGAATCAAATGATACTTAAAGATATTGTTATGTACCAGGTAAGAAAGACCCCTATTGATTTTGGAGAAAATGGGTCAAAGGTCAAGGTCACAGTGACCGAAAATAGATTTAAAATTCCAAAAGGATTTTGGTTTCCGGAGGATAAGTCGAAAATTTTTAATTTGAATCAAATGAAACTTGGATATATTGTTGGATACCAGCAAAGCAAGGCACCTGTTGATATTGGAAAACAAAGGTCAAGGTCACAGTGACCGAATATAGATTGAAAACTTCAGACAAATATGGTTTCTGGACAGTAACTCGAAAAGTTTTTTAAAACTGAAATTAGTTCTTCACAATTATAAATATACCACGTCATTTCTGGCTTTACAATGTATCCCATGCAACTCGGCTCATGCACCCCTGGGTGTATAAACTGAATTTTATGATTAAAATCAAAATTTTAAGAATTTGTTTACCAGCGGTAAAACAATTTTATCTTAAAATTCTGCTTCATAAATTGATAAAGCGAAGTTAAACGTTTGTGTAAGAATTTACATGTACAAAGCCTTTTACAAGAATTTTAAAATGTCGGCATTGACAGATGTGTTAACGAGCAGCGATACCTATGGGTAGAGAATGGAAAGAATACACGTACTTTACATATATATCCCCACCCCTTCGTTGGCAAAATGTCATTCACGCACATCTACATGTAAATTTACACATAATACAGTGTTTGTGTATACTTACAACAGGGAGTGTGGTATGTGTATAACATCTACAGTTCATGATCTTATTATCGCAATTCACCTTTGAATTAGAACGCTTTACCCGATATAGTATTGCGTTGTGTGACGACACAATTGAATGAGACGATTGAACAATTTGAATGACATGTTTGATGTAATACAACAAGAGTTTTCATTGGCCGATTACAGCCCACCCACCTTCTCGAGCGGATTCAGTGTAGCTGGAGAACTACATAGCTCTCTGAAAAGATCCACCTCTTATAAAAACCTTCGATTTACGGGTCACAAAAAGCTGCGGACGGTTGAGGCCTGAAATGTGTTGCTGTCTCATAAACTCAATATAAAAAAATCTTAACATATTTTCCTACTATATACTTGCGTCCAAACATACCTTCAAATATTCATTAAAGTCACACACCACCCGAAAACTCGCAGCTTCAAATGATTGAAATTCGTTTGTTGACGTAGCCATGTTAGGTAGCCGGTCAATTCGAACTCTTGCTATTGGTATCTATTCATAAAATCGGTTGTAAGTTATGTATTCGCTCTTCATTTATTATCAACACATATAATTAATAGAAATTAAAACATTTTTGTACCAGTTTTTGTAAAGGTAAAATAAGCTCTAGATGAACGAAAATGCTACATAAGCCCATTAGATGGAGATCGGCCGGCGCGGCCGCTCATGACTAATGAAAGCCGCACTGCCGTGAGTTTAGCTATTTGAATAATTATCATTTAATAGGACTGGGGTGGTATATTATTTAAACAATTTAGCTTAAATATCTGTGGGTTATTAGTACACATCTAGACGCTATTGTGCCAATATGAAAATGAACCGGGATTCGAATTGACTGGCTACCTAACATGGCTACGTCTACGAACAAAATCATCAAAAGTTGTGATCGAGTTTTTGGGTCGTATGGGGCTTTAATAAATATTTGAAGGTATGTTTGGACACAAGTATAGTAGGAATTTTTTTATATTAAATTTGAGACAACAACACAAGAATACAACTTTTTCTCTTTCTTCCTTTGAAGTTTTTTTTCCATCTAGCATCTGGCCGTCATGTTTTCAAATGCTGACTACTCCCGTTTAAGGGAATTTGGGCGGACTTATACATATGGACCAATGAGAGTTTCTGTTGCATTTCGCAATTGTATTACAAACAGATTCAATTGTGTCGTCACACAACGCAATACTATATTGGCCAAAGCGTTCTAATTCAAAGGTGAATTGCGATAAGTCAGCAAGTTAAACATCCTGTGTTTGATATATTCTTTTTTAACTAACAGATACTTTGTTACCGCAGCACTCCAATCCTAAATAGGGAGGACTTCTAAACTAAAACTTGTATCTTAATATTCAGATTAATAACGAGGTGACCATTTGATTCCATTCAAGCATAAATTGTATGTTAGTATTTTAGCTATATCGTATCTGTCAATTTCTCATACTATGGATTGTAAACTTCACCTTAGTTTTCATTGGTTCTGTTTCAATCTTTCTTTCCCGCTGTATCTCTTCGAGTTCAACACTGATACGCAGTATATCGGTAAATGTATGAACTTTCACATCAATTCATCCCAAAATAAGGCAAACCTCTGTGTATCTTTTCTACTGATTATTCACAAAAAAGTTGACATTAAAACTAAAAATGTTCATCAAAACGTAATTATGTGGTTTTTAACAGTAGGTCTTGTCTTTTTTCTTTTTCCTCTTAAGTGTAATCGATGCTGGATGACAGAAACTTACGGGAGATTTTATACCCCTCTCCCTAACTATTTCAACAGACATCGGTCTTTTAATCTTGCATCTTACGTTATATTTATTGATATCATATACAGTAAATAAAACTTCATTAATAGGAAGTCACTTGAAATTCCAAATTAAATGTTCCATATGAAAGTAACATAAATGATCTCTCTCCATATATTGAAAATTAGATAATGATTTTACGAATGCAAGCGTAACCCGCCATGCTGAATAGTTGACCAAAGACCAAAGAGTAGCGGTTGATAATTTCAAACTCATTATTACGAATGTGTTTATAATAATTATAGTGTTTTAAATTAATTATGAAATTATTTTCTCATTGTGACTCGTAACATCTTGAGTACGTCAGTACCGTGCCGTGCTCTCACTTCAGGACTAACGACGTGCAAATCACAATTCAAAAATAATAAGATTGCTTTATCAAAACAAAATAATGTGATTTCCACTTTAAATTTCATTGATTTGTGTTTTTTCCCTTTTCCTTTCTTTCCGAAATGCACCCTTGACAATAGCTTGGCCTAGGGCCTAGTTGTCAACATTGTAACGTACTATAAATTGTCTACTCCAAAAATAAATAATAATTGCACAGTTTAGTTTAGAAAAAAGCGCCAATTACAGATGTATAAAGGAATAACATTACAAAACAGTTTGTAGACAGCGACCCGTATAAACGTTATTTACTTGCAATATTGCCGATTTCATTTGGGTATTTACATCGCTAGGGCCTATACATGTATGTATGCACTGGTGGTGAAAACATACAAAGGTCGGAAAATTTGTCAACGATTTAACGGTTGCCCATTGTGAACAAATTAGGCCCCTAAAAGCTGATTTTTAAAATAATATCTCTCTCTACCTTCACAATGAGTTGGTCGGAGAAGGGCGCATGTGACGTCACTGCACCACGTGACGTCACTGTACCACGTGACTACCTAACTAATTAACTAGACTTTTTGAAATCTGGGCTTAGATTTAAATCTGTATTGTGGTTAATTATCGCAATATTTCAGCGAACGAACTATTAGAATTAATTACTATAAGCATAAAGAAGAGAAAATGCATGTAATTTGTATAGTATTACTTTGAAAATATGAGATGTGTCCTTTAACGGCAAAATTATGAATGCACAGAGTTTCTTCTCAACAAACGCAACAATCGAATGGCAATTGAACGACAAACAGAAGACATGCTATATTGTAAACAATGGTCTGATTTCTTGGACATTACCAAGTACTCTACAACCTAATTTCGATAAAACAGTTGAAAGGCCAGAACAGTCCCTGACCATTTGATATCTGACACATTGGACTGTTTTTAACTTACGATGTATTACTGAATTTCAGGATCCGTTTCATCACGAAATCATAAAAGCTTTCTTGTGTTTATCCATGTATTTGTACATATCAGTAACTGGTGATGAACAGTGACTTCTATAATCACGGGAAAAAATCAAGAACATGGAAAATATCAGATGAATATCGTATTTACAAATTTATCGATGTGTCAGATCGTTGGTCTCGGGAGGGGTGGGGTGTCTTTCGTTGAACGAGATGCATAGAAGTCGCATAATTATAAATCTTTATAGAATGATAAATATGGGCCTAGTGAAAACTTTTAAAAGCATAACTAGCACTGATCACCTACACAATTTTTTACTGATCATGTTGTAAACCAATCGCAACTTCTTGGGTTTTTCGGAAAGCCCCGATAATGTGCAATTGGTTGTAGACCTAAGCGCCTATGATGTTGCCTCGTTCTGGGCGCTTTTTTCTGGAAATTTCCATAAGACTGATTCAAGACTAAAATGACGGATTGAAGAAACGAACAGGTATATTTTATTTATTTAAGAATTATCAAAACTTTTTTCTTCTGCATGATCACAAGCAAGCATCGATAAGCAGTGAATTTACTTCATATCGTATTATCTTTAAATTGTGTAATTTTAAAAATGGCTTAGTTTCGCCAAAGCGTATCCACCGCTTTACTTTCATTTTAGTTATGTCAGGGTAGTTTATCGAAAACGAAAATAAGTTTTTAAATTAATTTCAAGATATTTACTAATCAACTAAGATTCTATTATACACTGTAGCTTACGGATCCCGTGGAGATGCGAGTTAGAATAGGTCCTCATTACCCCTTGCTTGTCGTAAGAGGCGATTAAATGGGGCGATCCGCAAAAACCGAGGCCCAATGTCATAGCAGGTGTGACACGGTAAAGATTCCTCCCTGCTTAAAGACAGTAAGCGCCGAGCATAGCCCTAAATTTTGCAACCCTTCACTGGAAATGGTGACGCCTCCATATGAGTGAAAGATTCTCGAGAGGGACGGTAAACCATATACAACCAAC